>NW_023277261.1:0-18760 GCF_003668045.3 Cricetulus griseus | reverse complement strand
CATCAGTTGAGGGGCATCTCAGTTTTATCCAGTATGTGGCTATTACAAAGAATGTTGCTATGAACACGGCTGAGCAGATGTCCTTGATGTGTGAATGTGCACCTTTTGGGTATATGCCTAAGAGTGGAATTGCCTGATCTCATAGTAGATTGATTCCCAGTTTCCTGAGGAAGAGCCATATTGATTTCCAAAGTTATTTCCAAACTATACCAGTTGATACTCCCACCAACAGTGGAGCAGTGTTCCCCTTTCTCCAATCCTCTCCAGCATAAACTGTTATTTTTTTTTATTTTAGCCATTCTGAAAAGTGTAAGATGGTATCTTAGAGTTGTTTTGATTTGGATTTCCCTGAAGGCTAAGGATGTTGAGCAGTTTGTTTTGTGTCTTTCTGCCATTTTTGATTCCTCTATTGAGAATTCTGTAGTTAGTTCTGTACCACACTTTTTAATTGAATTAGTTGGTGTTTTAGAAACTAGCTTCTTGAGTTCTTTGTATATTTTAGAAATCAGCCCTTTGTCAGATGTGGGGTTGGTGAATATCTTTTCCCAGTCTGTGGGCTGCTGTTTTGTCTTGCTGACTGTGTCTTTGAGTTATAGAAGCTTCTCAGTTTCAGGAGGTCCCATTTATTAATTGTGGATTTCAGCATCTGTACGACTGGTTTTGTGTTCAGGAAGCAGTCTACTGTACCAATTTGTTCCAGGATATCCCCTACCTTCTCTTCCAAGAGGTTCAGTGTGGCTATATTTATGTTGAGGTCTTTGATCCACTTGGACTTAAGTTTTGTGCATGGCAATAGATATGGACCTATCTGCTGTCTTCTACATGCCAGTGTCGAGTTATGCCAGCACCATTTGTTGAAGATGCTTCATTTTAACAATTGTATAATTTTAGCTTGTTTGTCAAAAATGATGTGTTCATAGGTGTGTGGGTTAATAACAGGGTTTTCAATTCAATTCCATTGGTCTACCTGCCAATTTTAGTGCCAATACCAAGCTGTTTCCAGGACTATAGCTTTATAATAGAGCTTGAAGTCAGGGCGGTAATGCCTCTGGATGTTCTCTTATTATACAGGGTTGTTTTGGCTATACTGGGTCTTTGTTTTTCCATATTAAGTTGAGAATTGTTCTTTTAAAGTCAGTGAAAAATTGTGCTGGTATTTTGATGGGGATTGCATTGAATCTGTAGATTTCACTTTCTGGGCAGTGACTGCATGTAAAACAGCAGACTGTAATTCCCTCCCACCAGAATTTTCTGAATCCAGGACCAAAATCAGCACTGCACACAGAGGGTGTCATCTAAGCAAAGCTAGTCACATGGACATATCAGAGGTTTTACCCACAACTTTCATACCTATATTATACAGCATGACACTTGCTCAACAATGGTCATAGCAGCACTATTCTTAATAGCCAGAACCTAGATACAACCTAGATGACCCTCAATTGAAAACTGGATGTGGAAGATGTGAGACATTTACACAATGGGATACTAGTGAGCTGTAAAAAAATGATGACCTCATGAATTTTTCAGGCCAATGGATGGAACTAGGAAAAGAACAACCTGAGTGAGATAACCCAGTCTCAGAGAGACAAACAAGGTATGTATTCACTCAAAAGTGGTTATTACCTGTGAAGCAAAGGATAACCAGAATACAATCCTCGGGTCAAGAGAACCTAGGAAAACAAGTAGGACCCTTAGAGGGATGCATGGATGTTCCAGGTAATGGAAATTAAATGAGATCTACTGGGTAAATTGGGCTTTGGTGTTGTTAAGTGTGAAGGGAGTGCTGAAAATGGAGGTTTCTGTCCTACCTGATCCCACAGTCACTTTGACTCAAATAAACACTTAGATGCTAATATAAATTATAAAAGTAATTCTGTTGGCTAGGGCTTCTCATTGGCTAGCTCTATCTTAATTATTTACCCATTTCTATTGATCTATGTATTTCCTAGAGTCTGTGGCTTACCCAGAATATTGCATGTTACTCCTTTGGTAGCTTGGCATCCTGTCTCTGCCTCCTATCCTCAGAATGTTCCTCATGTCATAACCTCACCTCTAATGCCTGTCTGATTATTAGCCAAGCAGTGTTTTATTCATCAACCAATAAGAGAAACATATATACACAATGACATTCCCCAAAGAGGGCAGATGAGACCATGAAGAAAAGGGAAGGCTGTGGAGTGTGGGGGTGCAGTGGTAAAGCAAAGAAACAGATATCTTAATAGAGAAAGTCACTATGGGGGAAGGAAGAAACATGGTGCTAGGGAAATTCTCAAAAATTCACAATGATGACCCCAGCTAACACTCCTAGTAATAGTGAACAGGAGGCCCAAATATGGAATTCCATCCATTTGTATTCTCTTTATTGCCTCTTTTTCAATTGTCAGTTTATAGAATTAGTTGATTGTTTTTTTCTTAGTTTTCATGGATTTCTTTAACGGATTTTTTATTTCATCAAATTATTTCTTTGGCTTTCCCAAACTTAAGGGAATTCTTCATTTCTTCTTTAAGGGCCTCCAACATCTTGATCAAGTTAAGGGTGTTTTCTTCTGCTTCTTCTTCATTGGGATGCTCAGGGCTTCCTGACACACCACCACTATGTTCTGACACAGCATTTGGTCTTCACATTGTTGAATACATCTTTTTTTGAAATCTACCCATCTCTTCTTCCCCTTGTTGCAGGCAGTATCTTTGCCTCTTGACCCAATCCTCTCAGCCATCTCTCTTAGCCCTTCTTGTACAGTAGATGTCTGTGGCCCAGGGTGCATTCTGCATCCTCACTCTCAAATCTTCATGTACATTTTATGCTTATGTCCCAGTGCACTGATGAGGTCTCTGGTGATGGGTAGTATTGGTCTCAGAGTGAGCCTTTTAGGTTAACAGTTATGGTGGAAGAATTTTGGCATAGAATGACAGCAGGAGTCTTTCCTGCTGACTTGCTAGAGTGGATGAGGTAGGATGGGGAAAGGCCAGGGGGCTTGGCCATGGGCCTAGGACATAGAGGCTGTGTGGTCCAGACAGGATACTTTTCACTCATCTCTCAATCCTCTCTGTGCAGTAGATGCCTGTGTCCCAGGTAGCCGCTGAATTTGCCAGGAATGGCTGGGATTGGAGCATGAGTGGAATTTATAGGTTAAACAGTCCCTTGGAGAATGTTGGTATTTCCTGCTAGCATGAGCCTATCCTGAGTTGGCTGAGATGGGTGGATAAGGGCCCTGGGATATTAACCCAGAACATAGCCCTAGAGGCTGTGTGGTCCAAATGTGAAGCTGGCCACTCCACCTGTCAGGGATTTATTATCAAACAGATTTTTCCAAAGCACACCATATATTAAAGCTGGATACCAACAATATCAGAAAAAAAAACAGAAAATCCACAAACTCATGGAATATGAAAAACTCTCAACTGAATATCTCCTGGGTCAAGACAGAAAAAAAAATAAACAAATGACTGCCATGGTCCAGGTCCAGATGAAGCCAGGGTAGAAAGATAGGTGGATGCAAGAACAGGGACAGGAAAAATCAGACATGGAACACTTCTTAGCTTTGTTTTATGAGAGATGGACAAAGAAGCACATCCCTGGGGGAACATAAGTTTTGGCAACGAATGTAAGCAGTAGTCATAGGATGAATTGAGCCAGGCCATGGTGGTTGGGAGAAATTTGTAGCCTAGCTGGCTATCAAACATAATGCTTCTTTATTTACATAGAATTCACTTACTATGAGCTGCCTGTCCTGGCAAATCCACCCCGGGATCTGCAGGCAGACAGAATCGGTCCCTGAGGACCCTGGGATCCTGTCTCTGCTGAGATCGCTGGGCCATTCCGGCCCCCACAGAGTGCAGAGAGTGCAGAGGTGAGCTGATTTGGCCCCTAACTTGGGCCCAATTTCCATCTGCCCACCCTGGAAAACCCTGCCCAGGGATCTTCAACAGGATGACTCGACCCCTGAGGACAAAGTAACCCAGAGTCTGCTGACATCTCTGCACCAGTGCTGCTCTCACTCACCTGGAGAGCAAATGCCTCAAACCTGCCTGCACCCAACTTGAAACCCATCAGAGTATCAAAGTCAATTGCACACACCTGAAGAGAACACTGGACCCATACACACCAGGAAAGGAAGTGACACCAACTATATCCACTGGAACAAGAGATGGGAAGACCACAATATAAGAACACATCCAACAACAGGAAAACCAATATGACACCCCCAGAGTCTAGGGATTCTACACCAGCAAGACATGAACATCCCAACACAGAAGAAGCAGAAGAAAGCAACCTTAAAAACAACTTCATGGAAATGATACAATTTCTAAGAGAGGAGATCAGAAAATCCTTCAGAGAAATGGAAGAAAAGACAAACCAAAAGATGCAAGAAATCAAGGGGAGCCAAAAAAAGCCAAGAAAATACAATTAAACAGCTGAAGGAAACAGTTCAGGACCTGAAAACTGAATTAGAGACAATAAAGAAAACACAAACTGAGGGAATACTGGAAGTGGAAAAACTGAGTAAACAATCAGGAACCACAGATGCAAGCAAAACCAACAGAATACAAGAGATGGAAGACAGAATCTCAGACGCTGAAGACAAACTAGAGGAAATAAACTCGTCAAGCAAAGAAAATCAGAAGTCTAACAAATCCATAACACAAAATATCCAGGAAATTTGGGACACCGTGAAAAGACCAAACCTAAGGATAATAGGTATAGAAGAAGGTGAAGAAACCCAATTCAAAGGTGCAGAAAACATATTTAACAAAACCATAGAAGAAAACTTTCCCAACCTAAAGAAAGACATGCCAATGAAAGTACAAGAAGCCTACAGAACATCAAATAGAGTGGACCACAAAAGAAAGTCCCCTCGTCACATAATAATTAAAACACCAAAAGTACAGAATAAAGGAAAAATATTAAGAGCAGCAAGGGAAAAAGGCCAAGTAACATATAAAGGCAAACCTATCAGAATTACACCAGACTTCTCCATAGAAACTCTGAAAGCCAGAAGGACTTGGATAGAAATTCTACCAACTCTGAGAGAACATGGATGCCTGCCCAGACTACTATACCCAGCAAAGCTTTCAATCACTATAACTGGAGAAAACAAGATATTCCATGACAAAACCAGATTTAAACAATATGTAACCACTAATCCAGCCCTACAGAAAGTACTGGAAGGAAAACTCCAACCTAAGGAAATTACTACACTCGAATAAACATAGGAAATAGATAATCCCATTCTACAAAAACACAAAATAAAAGGCAAGGTAAATCCACATACAATACCAGTACCAACAACAAAACAAAAACAAACAAGAATAAACACTCAATGGACCTTAATTTCCCTCAATAGTAATGGTCTTAACTCGCCTATAAAAAGACACAGGCTAACAGATTGGATACGATGACAGAATCCATCCTTCTGCTGCATACAAGAAACACACCTCGAATTCAAAGAAAGACATTACCTCAGAGTAAAGGGTTGGGATAAGATACTCCAACCAAATGGACCAAAGAAATGACCTGGGGTAGCTATCCTTGTATCTAACAAGATAAACTTCAAACTAAAATCAATCAAAAGAGATGAAGAAGGTCATTTCATATTCATCACGGGAAAAATCCATCAGGAAGAAGTCTCAATTCTAAACATCTATGCCCCAAATACGAAGGCACCAACATTCGTAAAAGAAACATTATTAAAACTCAAATCACAAATAAGGCCTCACACAGTTATAGTGGGAGACTTCAACACCCCACTCTCACCCCTGGACAGGACCACCAAACAGAAACTTAACAAAGAGACAAAGGAACTAACAGAAGTTATGACCCAATTGGGATTAACAGACATTTATAAAACTTTCTATCCAAACACAAAAGACTATACCTTCTTTTCAGCATCACATGGAACCTTCTCAAAAGTCGACCACATTCTTGGCAACATAGCAAACCTCAACAGGTACAGAAAAAAATGGAATAATTCCCTGTGTCTTACCACCATGCTTTAAAGATACAAATCAAAAACAAATCAAAGTGCAAAAAAACCTACCAACTCATGCAAATTGAACAACACGCATTTGCAACATTCCTGGGTCAAGGAAGAAATAAAGAAATTAAAGACTTCCTAGAACTCAATGAAAATGTTGACACAACATACCCAAACCTATGGGACACTTTGAAAGCAGTACTAAGAGGAAAGTTCATAGCTCTAAGTGCTCACATGAACAAACTAGAGAAGAGCCACACCAGAGATCTGACATCACAGCTGAAAGCTCTAGAAAAAATGGAATCAAATTCACCCCGGAGGAGCAGACGCCAGGAAATAATGAAACTGTGGGCAGAAATCAATAAAGTCAAAACAAAGAAAACAATTCAAAAAATCAATATAACAAAGAGTTGGTTCTTTGAGAAAATCAACAAAATAGACAGTTATCCAAATTAAACAAAGGCAGAGAGAGATCATGCAAATTAACAAAATCAGAAGTGAAAAGGGGGACATAACAACGGACACTGAAGAAATCCAGAGAATCTTCAGGTCATGCTTTGAAAACCTGTACTCCACAAAATTAGAAAATTTAAAGGAAATGGACAATATTCTGGAGAGTTATCACTTACCAAAATTGAATCAAGAACAGATAAGCAACTTAAACAGACCCATAACCTCTAAGGAAATAGAAGCAGTCATCAAAAGTCTCCCAACCAAAAAAAGCCTGGGGCCAGATGGATTTACTGCAGAATTCTACCAGAAATTCAAAGAAGTGCTAATACCAATACTCCTCAAATTGTTCCACAAAATAGAAGCAGAAGGGACATTGCCAAACTCTCTTTACAAGGCTACAAAACCTTGATACCCAAGCCACACAATGACACAACTAAGAAAGAGAACTATAGACCAATATCCCTCATGAACATTGATGCAAAAATTCTCAATAAAGTACTGGCTAATCGAATCCAAGAACACATCAGAGAAATCATCCATCACCATTAAGTAGGCTTCATCCCAGGGATGCAAGGATGGTTCAACATACGAAAATCCATCATTGTAATCCACCATATAAACAGACTGAGGAAAAAAAAACACATGATCATCACACTAGATGCCAAAAAAGCCTTTGACAAAATCCAACACCCCTTCATGATAAAGGTCTTGGAGAAATCAGGGATAACAGGAACATACCTCAACATAATAAAAACAATATACAGCAAGCCAACAGCCAACATCAAATTAAATGGAGAGAAACTCTATCCAATTCCTCTAAAATCAGGGACAAGACAAGGCTCTCTCCATACCTCTTCAATATTGTCCTTGAAGTTCTAGCTAGAGCAATAAGACAACAAAAGGAGATCAAGGGAATACAAATCGGAAAGGAAGAAGTCAAACTCTCACTATTTGCAGACAATATGATAGTCTACATTAGTGACCCGAAAAACTCTACCAGGGAACACCTACAGCTGATAAACACCTTCAGCAAAGTGGCAGGATACAAGATTAACTAAAAAAAATCTGTAGCCCCACTGTACACTGATGACACATTGGTGGAGAAAGAAATCAGAGGAACATCACCCTTTACAATTATCACAAACAACATAAAATACCTTGGGGTAACACTAACCAAAAATGTGAAAGACCTGTATCATAAGAATTTTGAGTCTCTAAAGAAAGAAATTAAAGAAGACACCAGAAAATGGAAAGATCTCCCATATTATCTGTTATAGGTCTAGAGTTATTATTATTAGTTTAGAATACAAAGAATGCAGTACTTATTTTCAGCTGAAACCTGGCGTTTTTGATCTCGATTTTTTTAGTTGTAGTAACTATGTTTGGACAGCAGGTGGCGAGGGTGCCTCTGGCAGCAAGATGTTCTCTGTCTGGAATGTTTCTAGTGTGTTAAGATTCTGTAAATTCTAACCTAAACTTTTAGCAAATCCAAATCAAGTGAATTTTTTTTCAGAAAAGTGGAAATGCGAGGTTCCTGTGAACCATGGGGAGCCACAGGCCCCAGGAACTGCATGAATAAATCAGCAGTGTTACTGCACACCTGTGCGAAGCTGCAGCTGGAGCTGCACTGCTTGGGCAGTGTCTGCCTGCAGCAGAGCAGCTTGGTGGAGAGCAAGTAGCATGGTGCTTGGCTCCAGACCCACCCCAGGGGAAAAGCATCTGGGGGCAGATTGCAATAGCTCGGGTCAAAGTTCAAACTGCACCCCATGTGTGTAGGCTCCCAAGGCTGAGTTCTGCATCCAGGGAGGATTAGCAAATCTGGTGGCACCTGTGGGGTGGGAGCTGGGCTGCTTGGGTCTGGCAGGAAAGCAGCGGCTGTGGCAGCTGGGCCAGGCTCTAATGCTCATGCTGGGCACTGCTAAATTACCACAGCACCAGGGCAATACCTATTCCCCAAGAGTCCGTGGCCTAACCACGATGTGTTGCCGCTGTGGGCAAATTATCCCACTTCTGACACCAGACGTTGTGCGTGAGAATCAAGATTCACTAGACCCAGGGCAGGCTAAAAGGTTTATTTGGAAAGATAACACTTACATAAGAGACAGGTGGTCGCCAGAGGTTCCAGCTCCTAGGATCCTCCCAGGCTGTGTTCTGTGAGGAGGTCAGCAGGAAGAGCATGCACCTCCCGGAGCCAGCCCAAATCCTCCCTTCCTGAATGCACCTGTGTCCACGCTGAAACAGGCATGGTCAGCACCACAGGTGTGTAGTTAGATCTCTTGCTACATGGTCCTGGGTTTTCATGCATGTTAGATATTCTACCAACTGAGCTTCATGAACAACATTTCATACACCTTGTATCTGAGATCGTCTTTGATAACCTGCTTTCCAAGTCAAATTGAAGAAAAACCTACAAAGACAACTTTTAAACGGTGTTCATAGCAGCACTATTTGTAATAGCCAGAAACTGGAAGCAGCCTAGATGCCCCTAGAATGGATAGAGAAAATGTGGTACATTTACACAATGGAGTACTACTCAGCGGGGAAAAAAAAACAATGGACTCTTGAAATTTGCAGGGAAATGGGTGGAACTAGAAGAAACCATTCTGAGCGAGGTAACCCAATCGAAAAAAGACAAACATGGTATGTATTCACTCATATGTGGACTTTAGACATAGAGTAAGGATTGCCAGCCTACAATACACACTGCCAAAGAAGCTAGGAAACAAGGAGGACCCTAAGAGAGACATACATGGTCCCCTGGAGAAGGGGAGAGGGACGAGATCTTCTGAGCAAATTGGGAGCAAGGGAAGAGGGGGGAGGGAGCTAGGAGAATGAGAAGGGGGAGAAGAGGAGGGATGCTGAGGACATGAGGGAGCAGAAAGTATGAGTCAGGGGAAGAATAGAAGATAACAAGAATAGAGATATCATAATAGAGGGAGACATTTTTGGTTTACAGAGAAACCAAGCACTAGGGAAATGTCTGGAGATCTACAAAGATGACACCAGCTAACTATCTCAGCAACGGAGGAGAGGCTACCTTAAATGCCCTCCCCTGATTATGAGATTGATGACTGACTTCTATGCCATCCTATAGCCTTCATCCAGCAGCTCTCTGTATCCCTGTGTGCAGAAGAGAGCCACAGCTATGCCAGAGACAGAAGCTTGGCTCTAGAGATGAGGAATAGTTTTGCATAGGCTTCCTTATATTTCACGCTCCCTGGGGCCCCATTTGAAGAAATGTTTTTAAAACCCTGCTTATTTATGCAGCATGATCTTTTCTTGTACTAATTGAAACTACACCTCAGTTTACCATAAAAGATATTGTGTGTGATATCTTAAGCATTTTATTTAGTAAACTAGACAATAATTGTTAGTTATCTGAAATGTAATCAAGTGTGGTGGCGCATGCCTTTAATTCTAACACTGGAGAGGTCGAAGAAGAAAAAGACTGAATTTGAGGCTAGCCTGAGCTACACAGTAAGTTTCTGGATGCTTAGGGTACATGGTAAGACTGTGACTCCTATATCCATTCTGCAAGTTTCATTCTGCAGGGCCTCTAATTAGGCATGGCCAAAAATACAGATTCAGAGTGAAGGTGATGAGAACTCTTGGGCTGTATACCTGATATTGCAGTCTCTAGGATGCTCTTGGGCTGATCCTGAATTTGGTTTTATTTAATGCAGAGAGAGGATCTGTAACTTTCATCAAATTCTCAAAGGAACTCATGACCCAAGAAAGCTTAGAGCCATTGGTTTAATGTAATGCTGAGCCCCATGGCCTCATTTTGTCTCATACTGAAGAGTTGAGGTGGATTGTTATTTGTTTTTCCTGACACTCATTGGAAAGTTCCTGGGTGCAAGAGAACTCTGCTGGCAACTTGGAAGAGAAGGAATGTGTGAGTTGTTCTTTTTTTTTAAGTTTGTTAATTTTACCTTTCATTTCAGAGATGTAGGTATAGCCTGGCTTCCAATGGCCAGAATATTTTTACTCTCAGAGCTATAACTCCTACAGGTAGAGCATGGCCTTAGATAGCCAGGATACCATTCCCTTCTAAGTTTTAGGTATAGCCTGAATCTTAAATCTAGGATACCTTTCCCTTCAGGGCTGTGACTCTTGCAGGATTAGCCTGGTTTCCTGTAGCCAGGACACCTTTCACTCCACAGCTGTAATACTACAAAAAATTGGGACACAGAAAGATAAATATCATATATATTCTTTTATCTTGAGATATTAGCCATCAAGAAAATGATAACCAAGCTACAACTGATAGCCTTACAGATGGTAGTTATGGAAGAAGGGACTAGGGGTACATACGAGAGTCCCGGTGTTAGTATTTAGGCATCTTTACTGCCCTGCACCTTGGATTCTGACAGTATATTCTCCCATTTGCAGCAACTAAGAGCACTGCCTGTGCATATCAATATGTTCCCTTTAAAAGGGCCTTGCCCACCTTCCATCCTCCTGTATCTCCCTTTCTCTCTCTCTCTCTCTCTCTCTCTCTCTCTCTCTCTCTCTCTCTCTCTCTCTCTCTCCAGCACTGCTGACTGAGGGTGTCTGTAGACTGGAATACGCATCTCTCTTGTTTGGTGTGGGAGGAGAAATAGTGTTGAAGAGGAAATATGCAGAATAACAGCTAAAATTCATGGGTGATTGTGGGGTGGTAGGAATACGTAGTGCAGTGGACACTTCCTGAAATATATGAAGGTGATATAAATAAAATGCCCAAATACTGAGGGAGATAGAGTCCCAGCTGTCCATATCTAGACACCAAACGAAGCTTCCTTTAACTGCATGGTTGCATTCATTTGAGCCATTGGCCAAAGTGGTCCTTAGAAAATCCTCAAACAAACAAACCTGCTTTTAAGGCAATAGTTTCCTCTCCACAGAATGACAGTAAGGCCCTATTTCTGAAGACAATACTGACAGAATTCATTAATATCTAAATGTCAAGCTGTTACCTACTTTAGAACTTTACGCTCATGCTACAGTATCATTAATATGGGAAGGTATTCTTCACTGTACCAAAAACAAACACCAGCACAGCCACAAAACGTTCAATGTATAATGATTTCTGACTGCAAAAATTCTATGGCACTACTGGCACGAAGCTTGTGGGAGTAATCAACCAATTTGTAATTTGACTTAAGACACACTCTACCAGATAGAACGTCCATCTGACATTCCTTAGATGACCTAGAGTTGAAAACTAGATAGTGCACAAACCTAGGGTAAAACCACATATTACTTGACTAAGTAAAAATTGTTCTGATAAAAATTTGCATTGACTGTCAATTCCTGGGAGAGGTAGCTGTGCCATTTGTTGTTCAGTCTCTGAATAATGGGAAAGTACAGGACTTGTCTCAAGTCCTGGCTAGAGTAGTCTTTGAGGCTGGATCATCTCAGCTAGCCACCTCAAAATTGTTCTGAGAAGTTTGTAGTCCAAAAACCTAACTTTAGTCGGTGTTGTTCAGCTTAGTGATGTTATCATAGTCCTGATGGAATCGTCATTGTGGGCTCTGTCTTCTTTTTGGAGACTTTAGAAATCACATTAGGTCAGATTAATTTTTTTCTTGGTAATTTTTTCTGGTATGTTCTCCTTTCTTCCTGAAAAGAAAAAAACAACCTTCCCCTACCCTCACTTTAGGAGGTTGTAATCTAATCTTTATCAATTTTGGTTATGTTTTCTCCTGTAATTTTTAACTTCTATAGCTGTTCTATCATCCAGAGCAGTATGATTTCTTATAGTAGGAATTATGTTATTTAATTGATCTGAGAAGAATTTTCCTTCATGATAACAGGTAATGACCAAACTGCGTTTGGCATAGAGGCCTGGGGGAGGCCTCTCAAGGAGTTTCCTGGTGGCAAATTATTTTCTTTGTCACACCTTCTGCATAATACAGAAGAATGGGGTGTTCTGTTTGCATTTTGGTGGAAAATTGCTTCTAGGGATGCCCTGTTTACAATCCCTTTTAAGGGGAACTTGTTTGCCACAGTTGGAACACTTGATATTTGATTTTTCTTCAAATCTGTGGAAATCATCTCTTTTATCCATGTATCATCATGGTCAGGAGATTTAATATTAATTGTATTTCAGACCCATTCATCCAAAGGTGCTGTCCTTGCCTTTAGCAGCCTAATTGTCCCTTTGCATTGAGAATAAGCTTTTCAAAACCCAGAGATTCAAAATAAAATAAAAAATAAAAAAACAGAAAGAAATTGTTCTGATAAAATTGCCTCTTTAAGGATATTCTGATATACTCATACATGAGGAAGTTATTAAACCATCACAAGAGAGACTACCTCCTGTAGGCAAATAGAGCAAACACATTGACCACAGACAGATATTATGCAGAGAGAATGAGAGACGTCTGAACACACATCTCTAAGTAGGATGTATCTATTATATTCCTCCAATCGGAGCTCAAGGAACACCTCAGAAAAGGAGCTATCATTTTTATGGTATTTCTGTGTCTGGGAATTAGTGGCCATATGTTTTATGGGTTTCTCTTGGGGTTCTTTCCTCATGTAGTTTGCCTTGTCCAAGATTGAGGTAGTAGGCTCTGTTTTATCTTGTACTGATTTTGATTAAAAAAGTCTCTGTAATAAAATATATGTAAAAGTTGTTCTTTTGCTTTCAATCTTGGAAGACATAATTCTTTCTTTTCAAAGATTTATTCATCTTACTTGTAAAAGTTCAGAGAGGTCAGAATAGGTAGATGGATTCTCTAGATCTAAATTTATAAATGCTTGTGGACCTCCATTTGGGAGCTGGGAATGGAACCCAGGTCCTCTGAAAAGAGAAGTCAATGCGTTTGACCACTGGGAGCATCTCTCCAGCCCCAGTAATACTCATCTTTACAACAAGTAATATATTTTTATTATCCTGTTTTAAAGTATAGTAAACTTTGTGAGTATGAAATGGCATTCAGTTGCTTTAGTTATCACGAACTGAATACTAGTTTCAATGAGAGTCCATCATCATAGTGAGAATGTATAGCATCAAAGGATGACAAAATTAATAAGCATGTGGGAGTTTGGGGAATCCCCTGAACGTATCTAGTGAGTGTAGAAACTGAGACAGCTGTGTGGTCAGCAGTATACAGATGCCTTTGGTAATAAGTGTCCAACTATGTTATAGTCCATCTGTATTTCCAAGGGGACTTTCTGAAGCTACTTAAGGCAGCATAGCACACACACACTTGCCTGTCCATGTTTTTTACAGCGTTGTTCAGAATATGGAAGATATGTAATCACACCTGATGCTTGCCAACAAATAAGCAAATAAAGAAATGATCTCATCAGGCAAGTGTTGGTAGCACACACCTTTAATCCCAGTACTGAGGAGGCAGAGGCAAGTGGAACAGTGTGAGTTCCAGGCCAGCCTGGACTACAGAAAGACTTCTGGGACAGGCTCCAAATCAATACAGAGAACCCCTGTCTCGAAAATCCAAACCAAACAAATAAATGAAAGATATGATTTTTGCTTTTATTATTTTACTTTACACATACATAGACATTATTGCTATCTACAATGCATTATTAGTATTTTGACAGTTTTATTCCTCAAATTAACTCACTTAAATAAATATATATATATAGTATAATAAATTTTACCTGTCATAACACCAATTATAGAGAAGTTTAAATAAACAGCTTCTATCTAATTCTTAATTGACTGAATTAAAGAAAAAGTTGTAGAATAATATTCCTGGGTTCAGGCTTTTATGACACATGTTAGAAGCCATATTAAAAGCATGGAGAGGTTATATACATACAAAAGAGTAGCTCTCAGCCTGGAAGTATTAAGTGATGTCATTAGAGTATTGGGGGATGGAACAGGAATTAATCTTGTTAATCACAGAAGATAAACTGATTGTTGGTCTGATTGACTGTCAAACCATCTGTGTGTATGTTGTTTGTCTGAGGGTGTTCACATACACATATCTTACACAAATAAAGACAGGTATTATTTGTCCACTGAAGAGTCTTGACAGAATTGGGGTTGGGGTATCATGTGAAGTCTGTGGGAAGGAAAATACATAAGAAAATATCCCCAGTACCCTCTCCCACTGACATTTATGATCCTAGAATGCAAAAAAAAAGCATAGTTGACAAGGATAATGCCGTAAGAGTTTACACATTGTACACAGGGTCACTTCAAACTTATTAACTGCTACTAATACACTCAGCACAAAGCTTCTTCGAGCCACTACAGGAATGTAAAGGAGAAAACAATGTAGAAATCAAATATTCAGTAGAAGAAATTGGTCATCACAAGGTGTCTGTAAAACTGAGAATTACAGAGGAGATCTAGGTTTGGAACTCCATTCTCAGTTTATCTTCTCATTAATAATGATTGGTTGAGAGGAGGAGGATAGGTCTTATGTAGTGTTTGAAATAAGGCACGAGGTCTGAGTTTCTTTCTGAATGTTTTTGAATATTTAAAACTCAACATTTAACATGTAAATGAACTGTGATTATGTAAGGAGCTTGGGAGGTTGGGATACAAGAGTATTCAGGAAGTTTTGTGACTTGACCTGATTATTGCTTATCTAGACAATGGAAGCACGGGTTTTGGTTGGATATTCTGTATCTGTCACTGGTGTAACATAGGTCACAGTGTAGATACTCAGGAGATATCTAATGATAAAACATTTAGACTTTCTCACACTGTCATGGCCTTGGTGATGCAATTTCAAGTGAATAACATGAATTCTGACTTGTATGTCATTCTTAAACCATTAATTTATGGATTCACTGTGAATCATCTAAGAAAATCCACTGAACTTATTTTTAATACTGTCCACATAAATCCATATAGTCTTGGGAGCAAATTTCCTCTGTGTGTCATCCTCTAAGGGGCCTGATATCCACAAACATGAGTTGTGTCATACAAGGAAAGACTGAACAGTCCCCATATGTTCAAATAAACGCATGTTTTTCACATGAACTGTGGACCTCAGATGCAGAGCCCCAGGGAAGAGAGTGTTCAAGATTCCTCCAGGGTGAAGAAACACCTGGGGAAAAAAGAATCATGGATACCCAAACATCTTCTAAATTTGCCAAGAAATAAAATCAGGTAGAAATAAATGGGTGCCCATTTAATGGGCTTATCTACACGACACTTCATAATTCACACTGCCCTGGTATAGCAAAGGACAGAGATGCTCGTTTTGATTTTCCACTTGCTGCTTCTGAACATTCTACTTCTCATGGTCAGGTTCATTCACCCCAGGTGTCTTTGGAAAATGAAGCAGAATGAAGACAAGGATGGAGACTTGAAGACAGGTTGTGTCTTCCGTCCCACAATAGTCCATGGGCCAGTGGAGACGGAGTATTTCAACAATATTTTGAATATACAGTAAGACTTTTTAATTTTCTATGATAATGGAATCATGACTATCTCATGATTCATCTTCAGACTTCTTTCCTGTTCTTTCAATATCCACATCAAAAATGACACCAAATTCTTTAAGAGACTCATTGATATTTTACCATTTTTTAGATTGTTCAGTGTGGGCTCTGTTTTTGTTCCAGTCATCTATCACTTACAAGACTGTAATTGTAGTGAAGGAAGCAGTCTCTTCTGTGATCTGTCACATAAAGCATACCTCTTGGCATTGTCCATAGCAAAGTAACCAGTCAGGTATCATCAAAAGAAACCTCATAAAATTTCAATAAATTTCATCCTAAGAACTTGCATGTAAATGGTCACAGAATCTATTGACAATCCTTTCATCAGTGTGTGTTTGTGTGAGGATCACACATATTTGTGCCACACATAGATGCAAAGAGATTTCACATAGATATTAAATTGCTCTCTCAAATTCCTTGCACGTGGTCACACTGCCTTCTGAAGCAGACTTGAAAACAGAATTAGAAGACCTGTACTTTGTGAACTCCATATGTGTTTCTGTTTCTCCATACTTTACTTATATACCTGAACAACCACTAGCTTTAAGTATTGCAAAGTCCAGTTCCTCTTTTAATAAGGACAGAATTATAGATTGTAAATGGAATGTTTGTATTCTTTTAGAAGTGATGCCACAGCTAATAGTAGTGACTGGTCACTTCCCCTGTCACTTGCCTGAGTGACAGGTTTTAAATGTGGTAGTTGGCAGCACTTGAGAACAGGGATAGAGGGGATAAGTACCAGCTCATTTTGACCTTATTTATGAATCATGTGTCTTTTTCTCTTTATGTCCTAGCTGTTTATTCTTGGAGATTTATATCACACTTACCTCTTATCCTCTTCTTTCAGTAATTTCACTAGTTATAGCTGCATATTTTACTAATGTAGATAGTTGATACACATGTTGATTTTGTGGAGTGCAGGTAGTTGTTTTTAAATATAGCATTTTGGTTCAATGGGCAAATATGACAGCTCAAGTCACTGTTGTAGCTTAAGATTAGTGTGGTGAAGTTAGAGTTTCAGTTGCACAAGTTCTAGTCTCAAAGTCGCTTGCCTTTTGCTGAAAATTTCAATGAAAATTTTTCTTTGGGTGACAGGAATATTTAAAAAGTGACTCTTTCCTTATACATGAGATAGGCACAATTTCTAAAGGGAAAACGGTTTGAAATTAACTCAGAATAAATTTTTCTGAATAAAGGAGTATGTTTGGTCACATAATATGAAACTACAAAGAAGAACTATGAGTTCTTATTTTCCCATAACCAAAATGCTAATGTTCTCTTCCAGTGACTTACTGCTCATTTTTATTACAAAACAGGCAAACATTCCCACACATTTCACAATTTCTATTATTCTATTTTACAAACACATAATTGCAGCACTATAAACCTCAGTAGGATACTGGTGCTGTGGTAGTGTAACTGTAAAGGTTACACTAAAAGGTTACTGTAAAAGTTAAAGTGTAACTTCTAAAGAAGTTATCTAGTTATGTTGTTGAAATAATATGATGGTCAGAAATGTCCAGTGTCATATATGACAAGCCTATACAAACATGAAATAGCTGACCAATACTGTAAGTGGTACAGGCCCTTAATCACTGCACGCAGGACATACAGCAGGTGAATTCAGGTGCATTTGACACTAGTCTGGACTAAAGAAAATTGAAATTCAAAAGCCTCAGATCTGTGCTATTTGTGGGCATTTAATCCTGACATACATGAAGATCAATACAGAAATTCACATTATTTTACCAAATATGTCTTTTGTGCTTGAATTTATTTAAAAAATAAATACTGAAAAACATTATTCGCCTGAAATAAATAATCCTCAAAGAAAGAAGAGAACAAGATGGAGATGGACATAAGGGGATATTTTAGTTATGTTACCCACTAATAGTAATGAACTGTAAGTCCATAGCCAAATGTTGTGCCATAAAGTCCATTGTGTTATCATCAGTTGTTCTTTGACAGCCTTTGCCAGTTCATTAGTTTTCAGAAGAAAATGATATAAACTGTTGTGCTAACACATGTGCACTTTTATGTTACTCTATACTTTCAAAGGAAGATGATCATGTTTACTGTTTGGTCAAAGCCTGTGCCCTGGTCTTTACATTCCAAGGAAGCACTCACAAACTAGAGATGGAAAGTGTTTTATAAGGAAGATTCCACGGGCACATATCATTTAGGGGAGACCCAGATTGATGTATTTTGAAGGTTTTGCAGGCTTCCAGGTTATTATGTGTTTCCAACATGACAACACAACATATTTGATTCAATATTTGAGGACGGTTGGGTATACTTTTCAGAACAAAATAGTCCTTGTGTTAATCTCTGTCCATATTAAACACTTTACACTTTTACAGATCAACACCTGAGAACTACAAGTATGCACTGGCTTTGGCTTATACCATGGATGAGGTCAATAGGAAACCTGATCTATTACCAAATATATCTTTAGTATATGATTTCTCAGAAGATAATTGTATGAGTTGGTCGCAAGTGTTCACTTTAGATCAAGATATAGAACAAGATCATGATAATTTACCTAATTATGCATGTGACATAAATATCGTATGTATTGTGCTGCTTACAGGACCAAACTGGGAAACATCTGCGATATTTAAGATATTTCTAGAACTCTACAAATGGCAACAGGTAAGGTTTTATGGGTGGCATTTGACTGAAAAACTGTCCCCATTGATACCATTTTCAGATACTAAAAACTGTGTTAGGACTGGACTAGCTTTAGATTTATATCAGTCTGTGTAGTTCATGAGTACTATTCAGAGCATGATGTGCCTTCCACATTTCCTTGTTGAAACAGAGATGTGGGAAGAAGCAATAGCTTTATATATTGGGTAAGAGTTTTTTTCTAGAACTCCTTGCAGAAAAAAAATATGGTCACACATTCTTAGGAG
>NW_023277260.1:0-18920 GCF_003668045.3 Cricetulus griseus | reverse complement strand
TGTTTGGAGCCAATCATGGCACTCACTCTGGAGACCAGACTGGCCTCAAACTCACAAAGATCAGCCTGCCTCTGCCTCCTGAGTGCTGGGATTAAAGGTGTGCACCACCAAAGCCCGGCTGAAATCTTTCTCTTTTACTTCATGTGAAAAACCTCAATCTGAAAAATATCTCTATCTCCACACAGCTAAATTGTTACATACCACTCCATATTGTTTTTTACCTACAAACATCTCTCTCCTGCATACCCAAGTATTTCTATACACAGTCACATCGCTTTTCTATATAACTTAACATTTCTTGTCACGACACAGTGACAGCTTTCACCACACAGCCACATCTCTTTCTGCACATATATCTCTGTCACATACATGTCTCTCTTTTATACAGCTACATCTGTTATATCTCGCTACACACTTAGCTACATCACTTCATACTGTTCTTTCACTTCCTACACCTTTCACAATTCTCTCTTCTTCCTAACATTCCCTACACACTCAGCTACCTCTCCCCTACACTATGCTCATCTCATCCCTTTCATGGGTCTCTGTCCACATGTCTCTTGATTTCTCTGCACACATCTCCTGTTGTCTCTTGCATAGATCTCTCTCAGCACATCTTTCTCTCTTCATTGTTCTCTCTTCCAACTAGATAATCTTCTCCTTCCCGAGGAAAATCTCTGAACAAGTGGGAGTAATATTTTCAGGATCACAAAACATTTCTTCAATAACCAAAAAGATAGAATCATGAAAAATCACACTGAATCCCAGGCATGGAATGTGACACTGACCAGCCAATGAGCAAACTTGCATGTAGCTTTCAGTTGTCAGTTTTCACAGACAGCAAGTGACATTGAAACTCACGACATAATTATTGCAGTTTTTCTCCCTCTCATCAGTCTCAGTGACTTAAGTTTTAACTCCTTAGAGAGCAGAGTCCAAGTTCACAGATGCTATACACTCCCCCTAAGCCCTGTGCTGCTTGAGGCTTATCCTCATGGCAGCACAATTTTGCGATGTGGATCATCAATTATTCAGAGCACACAGATGTCTCTCCCACCCTCTCCCTCGTCATAGTTTTGTCTCATTGTTTTACCATGTTAATCAAAACATTTAAAATATTTTCCCAAAAAACTCAATTTCTGTTGCTCTTTTGAAACACACTCTCAATATGTAAGGCAGAGTACCTGACACTGATGGTCACTTTCCTTTCTAATGTTTTAAAATCATTCTTTACTCTGGCTCTTATTTAGAATGCATATTTTATGCAGTGAGTAAGTTTGGAATTTCATGTATTTCCCATAACAGAAATCATTATGAAGTCTGCCTTATCATAGCCCTTAAAATATTTCTTTTGCAAAGTTTGATGCCAGCCTGGGATATATACATTTGTCATATAATATTTTGGCAGGTATTGTGTGTCTCTTTTTCAACCCCCTGGTCCTTTCCAATGAAATAACTCTTACACTTCGTATTTCTCACTGTTTTAATTTCCTTGGTAACCTTAGTATAAATGAGCAAATTTGAGCTGCAGTCATTAGAGGACAGCCTTGTCAGACATTTTCAACAAATAATGGGATATTCTTGCATATTTATTTTCCATGCAAATTTTGTAATATTATTTGTCATATTTCATGAAAATTTTTCTGGGACCATGCTTGTGGCTAATTTGGGGCAGAACTTGATTCTTTCCAAAAATATGTTTCCTCAATGTAACATGTTCTCTGTATTAACACTTATCTTTGGCCTTGTGCTGATTACGTGATTTTTTTTCTGACAAGCTTACAAAATTATTTACATCAATATATATTTTGTGAGGTTGTAATTGCTTTTCTATTTTCTCTTGTTACACTGTAGTCTCATCTAGAGGCAGAAACAGTGTCAAGGCTGGGGATGTGAGCTGACTAGTTCTCAGGCACCCCCTTGTAGCCAGCAAGCAAATGTTCATGACTTTGTATTTTGGGAGTTTGAATTCCTGTAAAATCCAGGACTCCAGACATTCAGACCCAGAAATTATGGCAGCAGGAATAGGGTAAAAAAAATCTTTTTCTAACCAACTAAAAATTTAAGCAACAGAGGAGAGGCTATCTTAAATGCTGTCTCCTGATGAACAGATTGATTAGTAGTTCATATGCTCTCATATAGCCTTCAACCACCAGCTGGTGGAAATAGAAGCAAACACCAACAGCTAAACATTGAACAGAACTGAAATCCAGTGGCAGAGAAGGAGTGATGAGAAAAGGGGTACATACCACGCTGGTGAAAGCCACAGCAACAGCTGACCTGAACAAGGGAGAGCTCTTGGTACCCAGACGGATAGCTGGGAAAACAATATGGGACTGACGCAGACCGCCTGAATGTGGGTGTCAGTGAGGAGACCTTGGAAATATATGGGCCTCTTGTAGTGGCTCAGTACTCATCCCTAGCATAGGAATGGACTTTGGGAGCCCATCCCACATGGAGGGATACTCCCTGAGCCTAGACACAAGGAGTTTGGCCAAGGCCCCACCTCAAAGGATGTGACAGACAGGGGGGAAGGAAGGAGGGGAGGTAGAGGGAGAGAGGAACCTGGGATTGACATGCAAAATAATATTCTTTTTAATTAAAATTTTAAAAAATCAAAAGAAAACATACTGAAAAAAATAATTAATAGTGCAACCCCCCCAAAAAATTGTCTATTGATTTTGTGTGATTGTGTGTATTGCTTGTGGGATTGACAAATTTCTCAATACTAGGAAACACATACAGTCTGCATGGAAGGAATCCATTCTTCCAGGAAGAGCTAAAGGATACAAACTGCTGCTTTTATAAATGACATGGAGGCTAATGAACTGAGAGAGAGAGAGAGAGAGAGAGAGAGAGAGAGAGAGAGAGAGAGAGAGAGCCTTCACAAAGCTTGGGAAGGGAGTATGATCAAAATTCATTGTGCACATGTATGAAATTGTCAAGACCAGGTACAAGAGAAAATATATAGATTTTCTGGAACTAAAAAGTCCATTCACTGACAGATTTCATTCTCTAAAGTTCAAGATTTCAGATCCTTATCACTTCTCTTTACTGATGCTTGGACCCAGGGCATCATGCATGCCAGTCAAGTGTCCACACACTGAGTTATCAGGCTGCTTGCCAAATGTCATTTTCAATTAAGTAAACCATCAGATATAGTTTCTCTTTATAAACCAGGATGTCAATTCATAGTAATAAACTAACAAACAGAAAATGGTTCCTGAAATTTGGTTCAGAAGATACACTTTTGTGTTGCCAGCAGTGAGCTATTGCTGCCAGATTGTTCAGAAACCATTCTGAAAGGCTGTAAAATGTATTATTTGTACATGTTCAATCAGAGAAGTTCCTAATGAGAAAAAAAAGGAAGAGAAAATGACAAGAGCTAGGTAGAAATATGGAAGAATTTCTCTAAAGTGGCAACCAGATGAGATGGGAATGTTGGGAGAAACCACGGCAGAAAGGAGGAAGGCACTGTGCCAAATAAGTAGATGGTTCTAGGCCCTCTCAGAGCAGCACAGCAGGGATAGGAAGGGCCTCACCTGCCAGCAGGTGAGTAACTGGCCAGGCACAGCAAGTACAGCACATACCTGAGCAACGTAGGCCAGGGACAATGGTTTCTGAGCCTTATAAATCTGTGGAGGTTTGGAGATTGCAGATGATACCCCTGCACTGGCTAACTTCTCCTGTGCCTCATCATGTTTTCTGGGGACAATACATGTGAGTCAGCAATAAGAAACAGAATTTACCTAAGAAAGCACCACAGAGGAAGAAACCATACCTAATACAGAATTAGCATTGATGAAGAATAAACAAAATGAAGATTTTGAAATAGGTGTGATTGACATATCACTGGGAAAAGAAAAGATATTCCATGAACAGAACAGTAATACGTCAGCATGAAAGAAAAGCCAGAGGAAGAAACTGAGCCGTGGTCTGTTGGTAAATGTCATTAGTCTCAGTACACGTGAGGTAGAAGCACGTGGATTTCTGTGAAATTCAGTTCAGCCTGATCTATGCAGCAAGTTCTTGGACATCTAGTTCTTCATAGAGAGAACAAGTCTCAATAAAAAGAAAAGAAATACAGAAAACCATTCTGTTGACTGCTAAAATTATGGTAAATCAAGGAAACAACAAAGATACTACAGAGGATTGGATGTATGTGCATGGTCACATGTAAAGAATAGGTCTCCAACTCAGAAGGCACAGATGGGGAATACTCCCAAAATCATCAGAACTGTAATGACCAGGCCTGTAATTTCCTCACTTGAGTGGTGAAGCAGTAGTATGCCCAGGAAAACTAGGTGAAACAGAGCCACATAATACAAAGAGAAGGAGGAGTAATATATGGAAGGGGAGGGAGGAAGGAGAGAAGGAGGAAGGAAGGGAAGAGGGTAAAGGGACAAGTTAAGAGGGGAAGGAAGTCAGGCAAGGTGAAAGACAAAGGACGATATGAAGGAAGGAAGCAAGGAAGGAAGCAAGCAAGGAAGGAAGGAAGGAAGGAAGTTATAAATTAAAGAAAGAGGATAGATCAACAAAAAAATAGAGAAAGGAAAGAAGGAATCAAGGAAGGAAGGAATGGAGCCAGGCAGGGAGGAGGGGAGGACAGTTGCTCATCCTTTAAAATGCTTGCTGTAAGCAAGTGCTGATTTTAATTACTGGGATACCCTTGGTGGACAAAGAGAACCTACTCACAAAGGTTGTTCTTTGTCCTCTGACCTACACACATGCTCTGCTGTGATATGCTTAGGTTATCCACAGGAAAGAACTTTTGGATATGCTGTTTTTGGATAATTATTCATTAGTTTGTACTGTGCATGTGTCCTGGCCATTATAAACAATGACATTATCAACATTTGTACTGATTGTGTGAAAACATAAATTCTTTTCAGGGCTCCCATCTAGAAGCTGTGGAATGTACAGTAACTATCTTTTTCATGTATTGAGGAACTATTAGACTGTTTTCAAAACAAGCTACCTAATTTTACACCTCAACAGCTGTGCATAAGACTTCTGATTCCTTGGAAGTCTTCTATATAATATCTGACTTTTTAACTGAACTTATTCAAAACTGAAGGTTAAGTGGTATCTCCTGAATTTGATATTCTTCCCAATAAGTAAGTACATCTGACATCTTTTCACATGCTAATTGATATTTTTTGTCTTTAAGGAAATTGTTCTTAAAATTTGGCTTGTTACATGTCCTAAGTGCTAGGCCCTTGTGAGATAGTTTATTTGCAAACACCTTCTATCCGGACAGTTCTTTTCAATTGTCTTTTTACTTTTAAATGTGTCTTCAAATGTCTATTTGCACATTTTTTCTAATATTTAGAGTACTTTATGATGAATTTGTATTGATCCTTTAAGTGTTTGGTAAATTGACCAGAAAGCCACCAGGCTTCCATTTTTTCTTATTATCATTTGATCAATTTACTCACTATTAGTTAGCCTGCTCTGATTTTGACTGCTGTGAGTAAACACCATACCCAAAATCTATATGGGGAAGGAAGGGCTTATTCTATGTTCTGGAGCGGAGGTGGAATCCATAGAGGGCTGCTGCTTACTGGTTACTCATCAGGATTTGTTCAGACTTATTTCTGTGGAAACCACCTAGACAAGGGCTTAAACCATGTGGGTGGACACCCCAATATGAATTGTTAATCAAGAAAATACCTTCCAGAATTGTCAATATATCAGAGATGTTTTCTCTTCTGAGGTTTTTCTTCACAGATGATTCTACCTTGTGTCAAGCTGAGATACAGCTAAGCAGCACAAGTGCTATTCTGAATTTCTGTTTTCTGTGGCTGATGAGTTTGCGTGTGTGCAACATGCATACATGAATGAGCATGGTCATGAGATCATGTGTGTGTGTGTGTGTGTGTGTGTGTGTGTGTGTGTGTGTGTGTTTGTGAGTGTGTATGTGTGTATGACTGATGATGTTAGTAAACTGAAGGTATTACAGCTCCAGAGGGAAATGTATCCTAACTTGTCAGTTAGTCGGTGTATAACTAAATTTCTAATGTTGGGTATCCTGGATACTTACAGTTGTGAGGAGAAAAGTATCCCAACAAGTCAGGACATACATACGGCTGTTAAGGTAAGGTATCCTGGATAACTATATCTCTGGAGGGAAATGTATCCCAACTTGTTGGGAACTCAGGGTATATCTACACTTTTGAAGGTAATATATCCTGTATAGCTACAGCTGAGAGGAGAATGGATTCCTGACTTTTGTTCTAGTGGGGGATGGTCTTTCCTCAGGATGTGAGAATCCTGCTCCTCTTTCTGGGAGAGATAGTCATTACAACTGAGCTCTATTCCACTCCCAAGGGTGTTTCCTAGCAGAGGTATCCATGTCTTCTCAGCTCCATTCCCAGTATAACTTCGTCTGCTTCACTCTGCTAAGTAAACTGCTCCAGCTCCAGCAAAATGTTGATTATTTCTGCTCTACTCCCATTAGGAAGTTTCCAAGGAGATGTGGTCAGTTGCTTCTGCTCTGCTCCCCTAACGAAGCTTTCCAGCAGAGATTCTGCCCCATGGCAGCAAAATCGTATCTTCAGCCAGTTTCTTTCAAGAGACTTATTTGGGAAAGAGGAAACCAGGAGAGTTGCTCCCTCTGGTATGGTGGAGAAAATTAGTTGCCACCTGAAAAGGCACATGGTCTCATGTGGGGCTTCTTAGGGATGGAGATTTTCTAGGGCTAAGATTTTCAGGGAGTGAATGAGTCAGATTGCATTTCTTTGATTTAACACAACCTCAGATTAGCCAGATTTCATCCACATGGAATGCTTGTTTTCCTCCTTAGAGATTGGTTGTATTTCCTGCTCACATATTGGTGGCTTTGATGTTCAGTTGGTCAGGGGCATATTTGACTCTTGGGTAGGCCAAAGTGATTTTATTTACTGCCCCTTTTTAGCCTTTTGACTCCAGTTTCAGGAATTTCAGTGACTCCCTTGGTGAGCCCAATCTCATGATACCTTTAGATGATTCCTGCGATAGCCACATTCCTGTACAGCTCTTGGAAACATAAAGAACATTTAATGTGTCAGGATGATTGAATTCACACAAATTGTGCAAGTGCTAATCATCCTCCAGTGATGTGTCTGTACAGCATAAGGTAGACTGGTTCTCTCCAGATAACAGATATAATGTAAAAGATATACAGCTGTCGAGATACAGAGCCGGATTAGTGAGGCTGCACTTGAGTCAAATGAGGCATACTTTGAAGCATGGGACTTTGTATGCCAAGAATAGCTGGAAGCATACTTCTGCTCACATGTTTCAAATGATCTGATAGAAATTCCTGCTCAAAATAAGAAAGTGTTGCTCAGGGTCAGTAAACAATGCTCCTCTGTTCTATAGATATAAGGAAGTGCTTATTGCTGTATAGTGTTTTAAAAATAGGAGATACATTGTTTCATAGGGTGAGACATCTCCTGATGTCTTGTGTGTTTAGTGGGTTTAAAAATTGTGAGACACCTTGCCTAAGCTTATGTATATAAGTTCTATAATAATAAAGTTTGACATGCAGTTGCTTCTACTCTGCATCCCATTTGTCCTGATTTTGGTGAGACCTTACCTATGCACTAGACCCCAATGCACTAGAAGTTGACACACAGCCTATAATCCACAAACCCTGAGAAGCTAAAATACTCTTCCAGAAACAGATGAAGACAGATACAGAAATCCACACTTTTTCACAGGGCTAAGCTTCTGGAGTACAATTTAAATGAGGGATTAGTGATAATATGAACAAAGGAGTCAATACCATGATTGGAAAACCCACCGAATCAGCTTACCAAAGCTAGTGAGATATCACTGGCTCAGGTCTGACAAATGGGAAAGCTAAATAAGTCTGAACTTGACTCCCTTAATATAGGTGACAATGGTACGGCTGGAACAATATAGGAGGTCACTGGCAGCAGGTACAAGAAGTAAGTCTAATGCTAAAATGACTTACAGGAGCCCATTCTAGACACAAAGGTGCGTGGTGTGTGGTGTGTTGTGTGGGAAGGTGCTTTTGCCCTGCCTCAACAAGATGATGGGACAGACATAGTATGCTGTGTGTTGGAGCCCTTACTTTCTCTGAGAGGCAGATGGCAGGTGAGGTGGGGGAAGTGGAGAGAGCAGGAAGAGAGGACGGAGTGGAAACTGGGATTGATATGTAAAACAATAAATTAATAAACAATAAAAAATGAAACAGAGAACAATAAAAATGTACCATTTGTTCATCTGAGAATTCTGAAGTTAGTGGAAAGCCAGTATCCATGTTTCTGCCTCATGCTTAAGGGCTCAAAAGCCTGTTCTAACACCTATATTGAGCAACTAGCTTTCATTTAAGGTAAGAATAGGAAACTCCTGGTATCTGTGGTACATAGCCCTACCTAATGGTAAAAGAAACACCTAGGGCAGTCAGTCAAGAAATTGGTTCCAAGCTGGAACATCTGTTTGAATATGAAGTCCAGTAAAAGCAGTGTTCAACTGCCTAGTCTAATTGACCTTCTGAGTTGTCCTCATAACTCAGCATGAAATATCATAGCAACAGTGCTTTCCCAGGGACATCACAACAATTTTCCCTTCTCTTTGAATCTCAATGAAGGGATTTTGGAAGGGGGATTTCATGACCAGGTGGCCTTTAGAAATTGGGTTTGTATTATTCAAGGTCCCCAGACTCATCAGATCTTAGGAAAACTTGGCTAAATGACGGGAAAGTATGGGAGCACTGAGGTGTGCTAGCAGGCAGAATGATCCTGAGTTTCTTCCCAGAACACACAAGAAGAAGGACCTGGGAACTGACAGCATGGCAATGACAGGAAGAAGAGGGAGGCAGATCTAGAATGTATTCCCATGGAATTTGTGAGCTTTGTAAATGGCTTGACATTCAAAATTGAGTAGGAGCCAATTATAAGTAATTTATTCCTGGATTGATCTACCATGGGCTGATCTACAACAGCTTGTAAGAAGATAAGAGCATAACCTAATGATATAAAATCAAAAATACCTAGAAAAACACCAGAGCCACAGTATGTTCCTTTTTAAAAATAGTAACCAAATGTCCAATGTTTAGAAAAACAAGGCTAGTTACTAGGACCAGAAAAGGAAAGAAAGATATCATTTCCAAATATACAAAACAATAAGCATCTAAAGGAATTTTGTAACAGCTGTTGACTTGTAAATGATGAAAGTTTGCAATTTGCAACACTGTGTTTGACCATAAAGGATACCATGAAGTGATATATCAAAGACAGAAAGAGACAAATCTTACATGAGTTGAGAGTGTTCCCCTGGAAGAGGGGTATATTATGGTGTTTACCAGATGTTTGGGAAAGGACATCCAGAAGGCATATATAAGTCAGCTCCAAGGAATACATTTTAAAAGTGCAAGGCAACTAGATTTAATTTATCATGGAAAATGTAGGGCTATTAACATGGTTCCAGGGTTCACAGTCACATCATAGGTTACTCTAGCAAGATACCCAAGATACATTCCCAGCACACACACTGGATCACCACTGTTTGTAGTTCATTTTCATGGATCTAAAGCAATGTCCTGGCCTCCAAAGGTATCAGGCATGCACATAGTGCCTAGAAGGATTTACAGGCAAAATACACATACACATAGAACAAATTAGTTTAAAAATAAAACTGTTACAACAGTGACTGAAATATGTTATTATCCCAAATATACAAAGAAGATGTTTAATAACTAGCTTATTAAACATCTTACAATGTATATTTGTGCATTGTATATATTTGAGAAAATCACAATTCATGAAATTACAAAATCATTTCATTGTCAATTAAATAATTGTTTAAACTGTATACAAAACAATTTGTATAGTTAAATAAAATGGACAACATTCTATAAACAGCAACAAAATAGATTTCTCAAATGTAGACCTTATAGCGCATTTGTATAAAATAAGCTACATCGGGTGGCAGGAGGATTTAAAGTTAGAGCTTCCCTGGGCTGCTGAGAAAGTTGAAGCTCATTTTGACCAAATCAGTTAGAACCTGTCTCCAAAGCAAAAGTGTAAAGGGCTTGGCATGTAGATCAGTATTAGAGCTCTTTCTTATCAAGGATGAGCCCGCAGCTTTAGTCCTTGCTCTAAGAAAGAAAAGGGGAGAAGGTCCGCTGACATGAAGAGATGGGTAAAATCACTTGATAATAAAGGTGTGGTGTATAAGTATGAGATCCCAACACTCCCAACAAAAAGCCTGAGTGTAGTTTTGATGTCTGCATCCCCACCATTCCTACTATAGGTAGAGAGCAAGTTGACACAAATGGATACTGGGAGCTGGTTAGCCAGCTGGCCTGGCACATGCACCAGAAGAACATCCAAGAGGCCCCATCACAAATGAGGTCGAAGCTAATGATCTAACATCAACGATTGCCCTCTGACCTCCACACATGTGTCATGGTGCTTATAGGATAAAATTGACACAAAGGAACCCTCCCCTGACCATGGAAACAGAGAAACAAGGACCAGCACCTAAAGCATAGTCAATAATAAAAAGCATCCCAACCTTGAAAGCATAGCCAATGAAAGAAGCCCACACTAGACCTTAAATCAGAGTCAGAAAATTAACCCAAGATACTTCAGAAACCAGACCAAGTGAAAGAAGCACACACTTGCTTGAAACTAGAGACAAAAGGCTAAAAAGAGCAAAAAATAGGTGAAAATTATACATGTACAAAGTATGAGGTCAATCATTGAAGAAACAATTATTTCTGAGTTAGATGAGTCATTTCTCTGGTTTCAAACTTAATTTCAGCATATTTGGTTGTCTGGTGACTTCTTTGGTATTTACTATCACATATTCTAAGAATAGGTAGAATTGCCAATGGTTATTTTTCATTTCAGTCTAGAAAATTTTATTAGAATAGTCATTCTCTAAGACTCATTAGGAGCTAATAAGAAAGCAGTTTTCTTTTTTAATAAGAAATTGTGAAGGTACAATTAATTTTAAACCCCCAAATAACATATTTCCTTTTGGATAGGGACTTTTGGACTATTGAATTAATGTCTAGTATTTCTCCAGTGATAGACATATGTGGTGTGGTTTAAGAATGGAGAAAAGAAGGCTGGGTGGTGGTGGCACACAACTTTAATCCAGCACTTGAGAGGCATATGCAGCTGAATCTCTGTGAGGTAGAGACCAACCTGGTCTTCAAGACCTAGCTCTAGGAAAGCCTCAAAAGCAACAGAGAAATCTTGTTTCACAAAACCAAAAAATATTAAAAAAAAGAATGGAGAAAATATAGTCATATCTAAAAGGGTCACAAAGAAAACAAGGGATCAGATGTTCAGACCTCTCTGAATGGAAACAACCATACCCCAGAATATCTGTCCATAATACCTACATCCAAATAGATTCAAAGAGATATCACATATTGATTGATATTTCAGTGGCATGGTTATTATTCAAAGCTAGGCAGGTAGGCATTCTTACCTCATATCAAAATTTTCAGATTCTATATCCTTCAACTGTTGAGGCCTCAGTATCTGAAGCAAGCAAAATATGCTGGAAAGTTTTTACACAAATGACCAATAACCTTACACAAACACAGGAGGATTTGTAATGATAACAGCCTCAATCAATGAGGGGAAGTTAGTTTTCAATTAGTTTGCATTTTTGTTGTGTCTCAGTGTCTGGTCTTGGACCTAACTCTGCCCATGTAAAAAGCTGAAGTTCACTCACACACCCACTCAGGTTCACATTATCAAACCTTCACTTTCCCCACATCTACTTCTAATGATCCAATGTGTTACAAGTTTCATAAAACCATTTTTTCTGTATTTTAAGGTCATGTTTTTTGGTAATTCTTTATATTGAAAATTCTGACACTTATTGCATTACAATGGTATAAACTGGGTGTTCACCATTCCAAGTCAGCAGTAATTGATCACAAATTATATTGTATTTATTGATAATTGAGAAAATGATAATAAACATTAGGTTCAAAACAATTCTGTAAAATTTCAAACACTAGCAACATGATGGTAGTTATATGAAAGCAATTATCAATAAAAGTTCAATATTCTATCCCATAAAACATACAGAAAATTGTGCAGAAATGCTCTATTGGATTGTTACCAGTAAACTTTCCCTGGCAGAATTATTCACATTTTAAATATTTATGCCTTCAAATATTGTCAAATTTATTCTACATCATTTTAATACCTGATTTCAGTGTAGTAGTGACAGATATATTGCTGCATATGTAGATGGTTTTCCAACAATCATTTTGGAATAACTATTTTATTTTATGGTAGAATGAGTTTAAAAATGACAATATCATAAGGCTTAGTAATGTCACTCATCTAACTGTGACTAAAGTATCAACAAATGCTAAAAAGTGTCCTTCCAGTACACATTTTAAGCACCTTAATTTTGTATGAATATTGGGATAGTAATTCCTTAATGAATTGGTCTCTTTAATGAATTTTTTGATGTGCTCTAAGTTTTGAGTTTCCTTTAAAAATTTCTGAAAGCACTGTACATTTGTTAGGTTTCTTTCTATTACTGATGCTTTGTTAAGTTTGACTATCTGAGCACTCTTTGAAAATTGCCACATATTTAATATTGTGACTGTTCTTCTCGTATGGATTCTGTGATATTTGTTAAGATTCAAGTACCCAGAATAGGTTTTCTCAAGTGCCTCACATTTATACATTTTTTCTAATGTACAGATGTAGTGAGATATTGCAGAGATGATCCATGGTATAAGGACATAGCATGTAACATACTCATTAAATATTAAGGAGTCTGACTTTTCCTGTTGTACAGTGTGTTTGAAGATGTGAATCATAGCCACACAACTTGCCACAATTTGTATATTTTTTATCTTGCCATCTGCTATGTATTCTTAGAGGAAAATAAGTATTGAGCTCTTAGTTAAGGACTTGTCATATGCATTAAAATTGCAATGCTTCTCTCCAGTGTGTATTTTTGGATGAATGTCAAATGTTGATCTCTGATTAAAGAGATAAATTTTAAAGTTTCTGTACAGTGTGTATTCCTTGATGAACTAGAAGATTTATGCTTTGGTTAAAGTACTTACCACAATCTAAATATTTGTAAGGTTTCTCTCCAGTGTGTATACTTTTCATGAACTTGAAGAACTGAAATGCTGGCAAAAAGACTTCACACATAGTTTACAATTGTAAGGTTTCACTCCAGTCTGTATTCTTTGATGAACTTTAATAATTGAGCTTGCTGCTCTGCCCACTGTCCTGTGATGGGTGCCCATGTCTCAGGTGAGTCTGGGCACTGCTGTGCTCCCCAACCTTCCAAGCAATCCCTGCTGGCTTCTGCCTGGAACCACCCCCACCCATGACAAGAGTGGACCTGCCTAGAAGGAAAGGCCCACCCTGATGTGGGCACACCTCACCCCGTCTACACTCTGCCCTCTGTCCTGTGGCAGGTTCTTGAGCCTCAGCTGCCTCCAGAGGCTGAGCAATCCGCCTGCCACTGGAAAGAAGGAATGACCCGACCTGCACTCACTGGAAGATGGGATGGGAAGAAGACAGATTAAGAACACAACCAACAACAGAAAGACCAACATGACACCACCAGAATGTAGGGACTCCACACTAGCAAGATCTGAAAAGCCCAACACAGAGGATGAAGAAGAGATGGACCTCAAAAATTATCTTAGGAAGTTGAGATGGACCTTTAAAGAGGAAACAAGAATATCCCTTCAAGAAATAGAAGAAAATACAAGCAAAGAATTACATGAAATGTAGGAAAAGACAAACCAAAAAAATTCAAGAAGTAAATAAATCTCTTAAAGAATCTAAAGAAAGCCCAGAAAAAAAAAGAGCTAAACACGTGAATGAAGCAATTGAAACAGTTCAAGACATCAAAGCTGAAATATACACAATAAAGAAAATGAATGAGGGGATGCTGGAAATAGAAAGGCTTGATAAATGATCTGGAACTAAAAATATGAGTATAACCAATAGAATTCAAGAGACAGAAGAGAGAATCTCAGTTGTTGAAGACTCCCCAGAGGATATAGAGTCATTGTTCAAAGAAAATCTCAAGTACAACAAATCCCTACCACCTGACACCTGTCAGAATGGCTAAAATCAAAGACAATAATGGCAACCTGTGTTGGAGACAATGTGGAGAAAAAGAAACACTCCTCTATTGCTGATGGAAGTGCAAACTTGTAAGACCACTCTGGAAATCAGTATGGTGGTTGCTCAGGAAAACGGGAATGAGTCTACCTCAAGATCCAGCAATTTCTCTCTTGGGCATTTACCCAAATGATGCACATTCATACAACAAGGACATATGTTCAAACAGGTTTATAGGAGTGTTGTTTGTAATAGCCAGAACCTGGAAGCAAAGTAGATGCCCCTCAACTGAAGAATGGATAGAGAAAATGTGGTACATTTACACAATGGAGTTCTACTCAGCAGAAAAAAGCAACATAATCTTGAAATTTGCAAGCAAATGGATGAAACTAGAAGAAACCATCCTGGGTGAGGTAACCCAGTCACAGAAATACAAACATTGTATCTACTCACTGATATATGAATTTTAGACATAGAGCAAAGAATTACCAGCCTATAATCCTCTTAAACAAAGTAACAAGGAAACATGATGGACTCTAATAGAAAAAATGCATAGACCCCAGGAATGGGAAGAGGCAGGAGCTGGTTAGATAATTGGGAGTATGACAGTAGGGAAGTGGGAGCTGCCAGAATGAGAGGAGGAGAAGATGAGAGGAGAGAAGGAAATGGAGGAGCAGAAATATTCAGTTGAGGGAAGAACAGAGGATACCATGATGATAGATACTATATTAGAGGGAGCCATTATAGGTCTGAGGAGAGATCTGGTGAGGGAGACTGCCAGAGACCTACAAGGATGATAGGAACTGACAGTCTTTGCAGTGGTGGAGAGGATAACCAAAATGCCCTTCACCAATAATGAGACTGATGACTTCTTTTTATGCCATCGTACAGCCCTCATCCAGTGGCTGCTGGAAGCAGAGGCAAACACCCACAGATATGCACTGAACTGACTTCTGGAACTTAGTTACAGAGAGGAAGGAATGAAGATCAAATGGGTTCATACCAGGCCAATGAAAACCACAGGAAGAGCTGGCCTGTACATGGGGAAGCACATGGATCCCAGACTGATGTTTGGGAGGCCAGTACAGGACTGATCAAGATCCCTGAACATGGATGTCTATTAGGAAGCCTCGAGATTCTAGGGAGTCCCTGGTAGTAGATTAATATTTTTCCCTGCTGTAAGAAGGAACTTTGAGAGCCCATCCCACATTCTTGGCCTGTACACATGGGGGAGGGCATAGGCCTGGGCCTGGATTTTGTGGTAGACTTTGGGGAGCCCCCATTAAATGCCCTACCGTGCTTGGGGTGTGGAGGGTGGATGGGGTGGGAGGTAGGTAGGGGTTGGGGGAGGGGGAGGGGAGGGAGAGGGAAAAGGGATTGACATGTGAAACAAGCTTATTCTTAATTTGAACTAATAAAAAATTAAAAAAAGAGTTGAGCCTGCAATAAAAGACTTTCTACATTATTTACATTTGTATGGTAACTCTCTGATATGTATTTTGGGTGCACTTGAAGATGATGAACAACTGATATGGCGCTAAGAAATCAAAAGTTCAAGCATGATGGACAAGAAGAATTTCATTTCATGATTGTATTATATAATATGAAAAATTTGAAAGAGTCCTCTTTACAAATGTCATGTAACCTAATACTCTAAACATAAACTTTAGAATATAAAATCAAGTATTAGCCATTACTTAAATTTTTCTAATTACTTGGAAATTGCATTAATATAGATCAATAACACCTGTCAAACACATTAATTATAAAATATTAGAAAGGAAAAAAACACATACAGACTTTCTATGATTATTTTTTACTAATACATATTAATATGTATTTATTCAAAGTGGATTAACTATTAAAAGGTGAACAACAAAATAATCATGAACAACAAATATGACTATCCATTCCTAAAGTTTTATGGACATGAGGACAGTAGGTTTTAACATATACACTATCACAAAGATAATTCTATAGGAATTCATTTTCTTCGGATACCTAAGAATATGTTGAATTGGTAAATGACATTTTGTATAAAATTTATATTTTCCAAGTATATTGAAATTTAGAATTTCAAAATAAATAGGACACTACAGAGTTTACATGTTAAATTCACAAATTATTTTAAAAGTAAATTTAATGAAAATATGATTATATCAATTCATATCAGGACTACCCTAGTCATTTGCATTCCAATATATATATATATATATATAATGTCCAACTTAATTGCTAATGAATATAGCATTTCAGTTCTCATCATAATACAGTAATCAAGCAATAATGAACATAACCGACAGCACAGGGTAATTTCTTGCTTACCTCATTCATTACATTTCTGAACTTCTTTTATTAAGGATTTGACAGACATGGACACTATCAATTTGGAAACAGGAATTCAGAATTCTTCACTTATGATGCATGATCAGTATAAAACAATGAAGGATTCAGAGGCAAATAACACCAAGTTTGTATATTTCCTAAAGAACATATGTTAACTTGTAGTTTTCTGCAATATTACACCATTTATGTATGTGAAACATTAAGGAAGCAATGACGTTCATGGTAACAATACTAAAGCAAAATATAAATAAATAAATAAATAAATAAATAAATAAATAAATAAAAAACAGAGACTAGCAGTAGCCTTAGTACATAAGACATGATAATCTTCATTTAAAATTCTTATATAAATAAATATTATGTTCAATGTGAATTGCTTGACATTACTCTGACCTATCTCTATCCCGTGAACTTCATTTTATCTTAGACTGATACCTAAGACTTCAACCATAAAACAGACCAGGTATGTGGACAGTGAGAATTTTCCCATTTATAGAGGAATTTTTTTTAGGAAATCTCCATTTAGGATGATTATTTTGGTAATTGGCTTGTTAAAATCATATTCTGTTATATATAGAAATGTTCTTCCTACTCTAATTTTTATCATGAATGGATATATTATTTTGTAAAAAGACTTTTCTGCATCTTAATAAATGATCCTGTGGTCTCTTTCTTATATTCTGTCTTCTTAATTCATTTTGTGAATTGATTTACTTATGTTGATTCTTATAAGCAACTCTTGGATGAAGCCACCTTGATAATAGTATATATTGATTTTGATATGTTCTTGAAATGGGACATTTAAAATTTGTCATATAATTGGTAGTGTATTGCTGTTTTTCTTCTCAGAGGGGTGGGTGAATACTGCATCGAATCCATCAAGTTCCATTACTTGAGAAATTTTTATTGCTTCTTCTATACAACTTGTTCACATGTGATATTTTAAATTATTCAAGTATTCTAGAATTAAGTGTTTGTTAGATTATACACTAACAAATTCATCACTAGTTTTTGTTATTACACACATTGGTTTTAAATGGGTGGACCTGGAAACATTCTCCTAAGTGACTTAACCTAGAAAGACAAATAGTGCATGTTTTCTCAAATTCATGGATTCTATCATTTAAGATTTTGGTAACAATGCTATCTATTTACTGTCTATAGAATTTACGAACCTAGTATGTGGCAAAAAGTAATGTCGCCTTTTTCCAGAAAAATGATAATTAAAAATAGTATTGCTGAAAAGAAGGAGGATAAATTAAAACAGTAATAACTCAGTGTGGTGAGGCTACAGTATGGTAGAAGAACAAATATAAAGAGGAATAATTAAGACTACAGGACTTTTTTATAATTGGAATATTACATTTAAATAATTAGTGACTTATGTGGGTGGTTATATGTAATTAGATCATAGTTTTTGAAACCCTCTTTACACTGTCTGTATTGGGGGTTACACTGTTCTTACAGAATTTAAGGGAAATATCTTCATAAATTATGTTAACTCTACTCACCATATGACAAATCTTTTGAAGGAATATAGGGAACTGTACTTCTGTGAAACCTTGACAAAATATGTATGAGTGTAAAAACCATTTAACTGTCATCACTAATAGAAGGCATAGAGACAGGGAATGTCCCATTGTGTGTTGTGACTATATGTTTCCCTTTGTTTTATCTTGTCCATTTTTACATTTAAAACAATTTCATTTTACATACCAATCCCAGTTCCCTCTCCCTCGAATCCTACAACTCCCCCTCCTTTTCCCCAACCAAACCCCATACACTTCTCAGAGTGGGTGAGGCCTCTTATGGGGAAATCATCAAATTCTGTCTCATCATTTGGGACATGACCATAGCCTTTCCTTCTACATCTTTGTTGTGCAAGGTATCCCTCCCTAGGTAATGGTCTCCAAAAATCCAGTTCACATACTAGGAATATTTGCTGGTTTCACTTCCAGCAGCTCCATAAACTGCCCAAGCCCCTTTCCCCCCCATTGTCTGCAACATTCATGGGGACTATTTTAATCTTATGCAGATTCCACAGCTGTCAAGTCTGAACTCAGTGAGGTACCACATATTCGATCCAAATGTTTCCATGTGTTTCCCAAAGAGGATCATTATTCTTTGATCATATTATTGCTCCTCTTTCTCTATAAATGGAATCCAGGAGTTTGGCACAGTGCTTAGCTGTGAATGTCTGCATCAGGTTACATCAGTTATTGAATCTTGGCTTCATGGTGTTAACCAATGTAATAATGTAATAATATGGGAATGTAATAATATGGGAAGGTCAGTAAATGCAACCTTTTCATTATTGCCTAAATTCTTCACTGACATCTTCATTGTGGATTCCAGGGAATTTCCCTGGTACTAGATTTCTTGTTGACCCATTAATGGATCCCTCTATCAAAGTATCACATTCCTTGCTCTATCTATCTGTCATTCCCTTATCTTAAACTTTCAGATCCTTCATGTTTTCTTCCCTCC
>NW_023277259.1:0-19028 GCF_003668045.3 Cricetulus griseus | reverse complement strand
TAAATATAAATATATACATCTGTAAATACAAAAATCAATGCAAAACTTAAAATAACTTACATGCAATCCCCCCAAAAGATAAAGTAGCAAAATTATCAAACATAGGGAAAATGAATATAAATTAACAAGATCCAGAAGTGATGTTAAGTTTTATAATTAAGAGAAGAAAAATTTTACTGCAAATTACACTGGCAATATTATGAATGGAAAATAGAACATGGGAGATCCAGTTAGTCTTAAAAAGTCAGATGAAAATTATCATGTCTAATACAATAGATTACATGTATTAGTAGAAGTGTGAACTTTACAAAAGAAAAACATTTGTTGATTTACACACAGAGCAATAGATAATAACCCAAAATAATATGCAAGGATGAAAGACACTTCAAAACAAAGCAATGAAAGAAAACTTATGGACTTTGATTCATCCTCATACAGTAAATTCCTTGATAGTTTTGTGTCAACCAGTGTCCCATGGAGGAGTGGAAAGGGAAAACAATGGAACATATTGGGGAGATTACTGACCATTTCTAAACATACAGTTTATAAACACATAAAATGTATTTATGAAAACTGAATTGTATTAAATCACAAATTATTTTTTAAGAAACAATATTTTATTTGTATTATTCACCCAAAGTGACTGGATGTGCTCTCATTTCTCTAAGTAGCAAGAAAAGTAAAAAAAAAAAAGTTCATCCCAATTTTTTGTATATACAGTGGGTGTGTAACAGATTTTCCATGTGACATACCAGAGAAGAGGGAGTCAGATACCCTAGACTTGGAGTACCAGGTGGTTATGAGCATCCAATTAAATCACAAATTCTTCTAAATAAATTGAAGAATGTAATTGAAGAGGATTCTTGTTACAATGTGTGACAACGATAAGGACAAAGAGTAAATGCAGATTTCTTACTATAAAAAAATCTAGAAGAAATGGAGTAGGTGATTTAACACAGAAAGAAAGCAAGCTAATTACGTAATTCTGAACTCAACAAAATAGCTTCTAAACCCAAAAGTAAAACAAATTCATTTGGCAGCAGTATATTTGAAAGTGTGAGTTGAATATTGACCTGAACTACATGAAACTTGAAAATTTTTAGGCAAAAAGAAAACTATATACCATAAATACATGAATCTAAGAAAAGTAAAAATGAGTATTAGAAATACTGTATATGGGTAAATATTCAAGAATTTTACCAACATTTAAGATATTTTACAATATAATTTAATTCTATACAAACACCAAATGCACTAAAATATTAACAACATACAGATGTATTTTTGTATATGTACATGTATATAATAACCTAAGTAGTAAATTGAATGATTAAAATTAATCAATTAATATAAAACAATAAAATGAGAGATATAGAAATAATTTTGTACAAAATCTAGTTAAGAATGAATAAATAGTTGATGTCCTTAAATGTAAATGTGTCAATCATCACAAAAAATTAAAACTGTAATCATTTTAATCCAATACAGTTATCGTGAGAGTAGAGTTGGAAATTAAATCATACACTTAGCCCAGAAGTGATGACAGTGAAAAAAAGAGTCAGTTTCTCTAGGAGTGTATCCTTTGGTAAGTTGCTCATGCTTCACTGGAAGGTCATATATACAGACATTAGAGCACCACAAATTTATACTGATGGGTTTATTAAAAAAAAAGACACAAGTTGGTTGGTTAGGGAAGGTGAATCTGTGTATGTATGTATGTATGTATGTATGTATGTATGTATACAGTCCTACTTTTTATTATTATAGGTTTTATTATTTTAAAAAGCATATTTTGATCTTAGTCTCCTGATCTTCCAAATATTTCCAGATCTTCATCTTCACCCCTCCCTACACACTCAAATTTAAGTTATTTTCAAAAAATAAACAAAAACCCAATGCAACAACAACCCCTTATTAAAAAGACAGAATCAAACCACATCCAAAATAATATCAACAAAATAATTTCTCCAAACTGTAAGAAAATAAAAGCACACACACACACACACACACACACACACACACACACACACATACTAAATCAATTTACATGTTGCTAAAGTACTCCTGAACATGAGGCCAGTGTTGCAGTGATCAATATACTTAGTGTCACTTTATTAAGAAAACTTATTTTTCCCTCTCCCAGCAGTTATAAATGTGACAGTTCAGTTGTTAACCTCTACCCTAGTGGCTCAGGCTAGGATTTTATTAACTATTTAACTAGTTTAAGCAGACACCCATAACTAATCACTGATCTGAACTGAAACCCAGATGCAGAGAAGCACCAGTGAAGAGCACAGAGGTCCAGACCAAGCTGGTGAAACACAGAAACAGCTGACCTGTACATCTGGGAACTTTGCATGGGACAGATCCAGACCCCAGGAAAATGGGTTTCTGTGAGCAAACCTCAGAAATCTATGGGACCTTCTATAGAAGCCAAGTATTTATCCCTAGCATAGGTGTGGACTTTGGGAGCCCATTCCATATAGAGGTATACTCCCTGAGCCAAGACACACAGGGGTGGGCCTAGGCCCTATCCCAAAAGATATGAAAGACCTGATGACACCCTATGGAAGGCCTCACCATCCAGGGGGAGCAGAAAATATATGTGACAGATAAGGTTTTAGTTGTGGGGAGGGTAGGGGCGGACGGGTGGGAAAGGGAACTGGAATTGTCATGTAAAACAATCTTGTTTATAATTCAAATAAAAAAGTTTGAAAAATAAAACAAAAACTATCACATTGACATTGAGAATCATAAACTAACAGAAGAAAAAGAGTCAAAGAGAATACACAAACATCAGAGAGGCACTGGTTTGCAAATTTATGAATCTCATAAAATCACTAATCTAGAAGTTAGAATACATGCAGATATCCTGGTTCAGAACTCTGCAGGCCCTGTATATGTGATTTAGTCTCTGTAAGTTTAAATGAACTTTGCTTATGGTGAATCAGCTGGCTTTGTTTTCTTGGAAACAACCTGGGTAGTTGGGGTATTCCTGTGATGCCTCTTTGGTCAAAAACTCAATTAGGTGTAATGTAATCCCAGTGTAGAAATCTGCATTTTGTGACAAGAAAAGTACAGTTGGGAATCAGTTTCCCCCAATATTTGGCAATTTCATTTGGATCACCGTAATGCATGTATATTAATTAGTAAGTTTCTTCTGTACTAGGTTTCAATACTACCCCTGGAGTACCCTCTAATTTTAACTGCTTCTCCCTGTGTTTCATAATACAACACAGTTTCACCAGTTGATTCTCCCATTCAAGCTTCCTCCCTTCCATACATATCTATGTATTCTATTTGCTCTTTGTATTGATATCAATCTGTGCCCTCTAGTACTTACTCTATCCCTACCCTCTGTGGTTCTACAGACTTTACTTTGGTATCATTGCCTTCACAGCTAATATCCACATATAATCAAATACATACCATATTCATGTTTCTGAATCTGGAATACCACACTCAGGATGATTATTCTAGCTAATCCATTTGTCTGTAAATTTCATAATGTCATTTTTGTTCAGGTATCAGTGTTCTTTTCTGTGAAGAAACTTCTGTGTGTCATGATATCCCATTTATTACCTGTCAATTTTAGAAACTGTGCTCATAATTTTTTTTTCAGAAAATTGTCTCCAGGGACAATCACTTCAAGGCTATTCCCCACTTGCTATTTTATCATGTTCTGTGTATCCATTTTTATTTTGATGTATATGATCTATTCAGAGTTTAATTTTGTGCATTTTGATAAATATTGATTCTTTTGAATTCTTCTATATGCAGACATCCAGTTAGACTAGAACCATTTGTTGAAGATATTTTCTTTTCTCCAGTGTGTATTTCTGGATTGTTTATCAAAAATGAGATACCCATACATGTGTGGATTTAGGTCTGGGTCTTCAATTCAATTCCACTGATAAGCATGCTTGTTTTTGTGCTAATACCTTGCAGTTTTTATTACCATACCATTATAGTACATCTTGAAATCAGGCATGGAGACACCTCTAGAATTCTTTTATTTTATACAGCTGTTTAAGCTATCTTGTGCTTTTTGTGCATCCTTTTAAAATTGAAAGTTGTTCTTTCAATATCTGTTATTCATTGGTGTGGTAATTTTGAGAGACATGGCATTGAAACTGTAAATTGTTTTGGTAAGATGGCCATTTATTTACTATATTATCTTACCTATTCAAGTGCATGGGACATCCTTCCATCTTCTGATATCTTCTTCAATGACTTGTATCATACAAGTATTTCAATTGCTTAGTTATAGATACCCATAATATTTTATATCAGTAGAGGCTATTTTGAGAGGTGATGCTTTCTGAATTATTTTCCTCGTAATATTTCTCATTTGTGTATAGGAAGACTACTGATTTTGTGAGTTAATTTTGTATTCCACTACTTGCTGAAAGTGTTTGTGTACAGGCTGTCTAAAGTTAATTGGAATAGGTTAAATATAAGTTATTTTCAGGAAATGGACATCATGAGAATGTAGGGTATTTTTATTCATAAACATTCTCTATTTTGTTATTCTTTTTTAATTTTTTAATTTAAATTCTTTAACTACTTCTCATGTTTACATATCCATGCCCCCCATTCACTCATCCTCCCTTCCTCCCATGTTCCCCACCAACCCCCCACAACCCATAACCCCGATCCTCCCCAGGGATAGTGAGTCTCTCCAACAGGGACCTTCAAAATCTGTCATATCATTTGGGGGAGGGCCTGGGCCTTCCTTGATGTATCTGGGCTACAATAGTATCCCTCTATTGGGAATGGGCTCCCAAATTTCATTTGTGCTGTAGGGTTAAAGACTGGCTCCACTGTTAGAGGTCCTACAGACTGTCTTGGCCTCCTAGCTGGTGCCCACATTCAGAAGCCTTGGTTCAGTACAATGCTGTTTCCCCAGCTTCATGACTAGAGTTTCCATGCTCTCACTAGGTCAGGTCAAGTGTTTCTACACAACTCTGCAGCACTATCTTGGCTCCTCTGCTCAGGCCACCTTCTTTTTCACAACTGGATTCCAGGAGTATGGTTTAGTGCTTAGCTGTGGGTGCCTGTTTCTGCTTCAACCAGCTACTGGATTAAGGCTCTAAGAATGGTAACCAAGGTAGACATCAATCTCATTATAGGTAAAGGGCATCAATGGCATCTTCTCCACCACTGCTTAGATTCTTAATTGGGGCCATCCCTGTGGATCCCCTAACATTTTCTGTGTGCCAGACAAATTAATTAAAATGTTTTTTTATGTTTTTCTTGTAGATCTTTTATTGGCTCTAACTTTGTTATTTCTTTTGGGGGGATTCCAACACACTATACATTATATTTTCTTTTAGAAGTTCAATTTTCCTTTTGGTATGTAGGAAAGCAATTACTTTCCTATTTTAATGTTACAAAATTTGAAGTCACTTTCTTTTTTAACTTAGTGGCAAAATTAGGTTATTCCCAATTAATTTGAAGGTGTTTCTGAGGTTTAAGGATATTATTTTCTATATTTCCCTTTGCTCATTATGCAATGTGTTATTTCGTAATGAATAGGTGTATGCTTCTGCCAAATGTTTTCTCTGCATCTATTCATGCAGAGTTGAAAAAGTAAACATTTTGTTCTTTATAGGCGATTAATATGATAATTCATTTTCAGATAATGAATCACTTTTGAAGAAAGCATATACCTCATGTCATCACAGTACATAAATTACATAGAGCATATGGATTGAATATACTAAGAATACGTTACAGTCTTCAAATCTATGCTCATGGGGATATTGAGTTGTAGGATTTTCTTTTGGGAAATACCTATAGCTTTTGTATTAGGAAATCATGACCACATAGACCTGGTGATGAAATCTCCCTGCTACTTCCTTACTTTGAGGGAGAAGTTTAGAACTGATATAATGGCATCCTTTAATATTTACAGGAATTACTCCCATAAACACAGCCAGGCTGGTGTTTTAGTGAAGCTATTAAATGTCAATTTGTTTTTCCAAAACATATAGGATATTCCTATCTTGTTTTTTGATCATTTAGCTTTAATCCATTGATTAAAACAAAGGGAAACACAGTTCAATTTTTCTATGTAATATTATGCAACTTATTATTTTCAAACCATCACCCAAATAGACAAGTGCTTAACATACAAAAAGATATGACACAATGTGAATTGTACAATTACTTTTAACAGCAGTTTACCTCTCAGATAATGAAATAATATATCATATTACTGATAGGTTCCACAGAAGGGGTCATATTGTATATTCACTTTATAAACTCAGAAAAAATATGGAATATTGGTAATATAAAATATTCTGACATCAAATAAGGGAAATTGAGATAAAGTTAATTCTTTTTATTTTTAGGGGTGAATTGAATCCTTATTGGTGAAATTACTGTTCTTGCTCATCACAAAGGCTATGTCCACCTTCCTCTATGTCAGAGTTCTATCATCTGTTTATTGTATTTAACAAGCCAATTGAAAACTCTTACTGGAAAATTTATCTGTGTATCTCTTTTCGTAGTGCTCCTGATACTCTGGCCTCACTAAAATAGGTAGTCATTTCATTGCAGTTTTGAAATCTCCTGATGATGTATATCTGTGGTCTGAAACTTTCATGGTCAAATAGTTTGGAGAAATTATTGTAACTCTGAAATATATATATATATATATATATATATATATATATATATAATATTCGATATATATATTGAAACAAAAATAAAATCTACATTGAGTCAGGTATTTTACCTTCAGGAGTTAAGATAACTACTTGGTAGTGAAGCAATCATTCATAGTAAAAAATGTATGTTTACTGAAAATCAAAGTGAGAGTGAATCCATTCATTCAGTCTAGATATTGGGTATGGTTAAGTTATTGAGGAAACTAAAGGGATTCTCTAATGCACTCTAAATTTGTGGTTCTGTGTGACAGAGAGATGTGGAATTTCTTCATTGGTGAATGTTAGGTTCTGTATAATCCTTGAACTTACTGTGAAGAGAGCAGTAAAAGTATGTGTCTCTCATTGACAGTTCAGAAAACTTTTTATATTTTTACAATTTTGGGTGTGACATTCTCATTAATTTTGTGCAAAGGCAAGTGAGTCACCATTCCTTTTCTACCTGCATGAAAGTGCTGACAGCCATTCTGCTTGCAGTTACATCTAATTCAGAACAGTGGAAATGCTGCATCTGTGACTGACCTCAAATTACTTTGAGGCTCCATGAATACCAGTGTGTTCCCAAGGGCAATGCTCTTTCTTATGTGCAAGTCTGTTTCCTTGGAACCTATTCTGTCTACTTTCTAAGGAGTTCTTCCATGCAAGGGCAGGGCAGAGGTAAATCCACAGTGATTATGTGCACTTTCAAAACCTGCTATCTCCAAACCTTGTTTCCAGGAACAGCATGTTTCATTGACTGTTCCGTTGTCATTTCTAAAATTTAAAAAACAAAGATCTATAGATAAGCAGAATCTAAGGTGTACAGTTAATGTAAACTAGACATTGTCTTTCTTTTCTAATTTGAAAAGGAGAATTTCAAGGCAATGTTAAAAATACTAGACAAAGTAGTAGTCAATAATAGTCTTTATTCAAAACAAAGAAAATCCGAGCAAACAATTATTTTATTCATGCTTTAGAATTTTATTTGAATATTGTCCTCAATATTCTTTTGGGGAAATCAAACATAATCAGGGCTTGAAATGGAGGTATACCTAACTTACTTTCATTAGTATAAAAGAAACAAACAAAAACCCTCATGAAATAGCAACCTTAGTAGTCTTTTAAAATGTAGCCCAAATGATATCTTCCAGGTAAAGGGATGACACTTGTTCTGTGGATTATTAGATATTAAATACTAAAATATATCATAGATTAAATGACTCTTTCTTTGGCATTGCATGATTCACCAAAGTAATCAAATGACAACAAAATGTTTCTGTAAAAGAATTGCACTTCAAACAATGTCCAGATATATGTTGATATTTGCATTTTATTTCTATGTTAATTAAATAATGAAAAAATGTTTTTGTTACTCCCATAGTTCATTTATAATAAAATATGCTTACAATCAACAAAGTTTATCTTTCTGTCATGCACAATCTGACTCATAGCTAAGTTCTACTGAAATGGAAAGCCATCAATTTTCAGTAAGATTGTGGGAATGAATAAAGACCATATAGTACACTGAACCAAGCTTTGAAAGAAAGTACAAAGAAGTCAAAGCCACACACTGAGTTACATGTATTATGTAAAAGCTTGCTCTCACATATATTTCTGATTACTTTATTAGAATCAAAGGAAACTGTGATACATAATCCTGTACTGGAGTCTCAAATGTTATGAGTGAAAATAAGCATTTTCCTCATAAATGATTTGTCACAGGTATTTTATTGTGTAACATAAATCTTATTAACATAGACTTATATATTTTTCTAAATTAATAGGATTTTATATGAACTATACTGTCAGCCGAAAATGTCAGCAAGGTAACATTTCAAGTTCTCTAGTGCTCATAAGAGAAATACAAAAAGAAACAGGTAAGATTAATTTTAATAATATGACCAAATATCTACTATGTAATATATCCATTCAACTTATTTAATATCACATGTAATCAAAAGGTTTCTACTCTAAACATTTGGTTAAATATAAAATTTTTTCTGAAGTGTCTTATTTTCCTGACTTTGCTAAGTCTTTAAAATCGGGCTTATACTTGAGTCTTTAATGTCAAATGGGTCTCATGATATTTCTGTTATTTAATAGCTTCATTGGTTAGTGACCACCTTTTTAGTATTGTTCTGATCTCGATCTTACAGATTTAACTTCCTAAGCAAATTAATAATAGTGCAGGAAGTGAGCTAAAAGAAGTAAGTTTGTGCTGTACTTTGTTATAGTTTTGTCATAATTATTGAGGGAGTGTGTGTAGAGGAATCTTTTTTTTTTCCCTTCAAGCACGTGGGATTGAATCCTCATCATCAGGTTTAGTGACAAGAACTGTACCCATTGAACCATTTCCTGGCACTAGAAGTGTGTGTGTGTGTGTGTGTGTGTGTGTGTACAAGTGTTTTAGATATACATATGTTTATACCTCAAGCATGGAATGGACATGTATGCCAAAAATTTATGTTGGATATACTGGAGTTGATGTTAAAAACCTGTAAGCCATTGTGGGTGATCAAAATAAACTATGAGAAAGAAAGTTAAATAAAAAATTCTGGAAACCAGAGAATGACTTAGCAGTTAATAACACTCACTGCTCTTCTAGAAGACATGAGTTCAATTTGCAGCAAGTCTCACATGTCTCACAGTACTGTATTCTTTTAAAATAAGTTTAATAAAAACAAGAAAGGTATTCTAGAATGAGAAGGGGATCAAATTTAAAAAATTGTGGCATCAGCACATCTCTTAATTCTCTTCAGAGGGGATTTCTGATACAGTAAGTGTTGAGTAACATAAAGAAAATACCTGATCAAGGTAACAAGAGTAAAAAACTGTGGGGTGCTCAACCTTCAATGAGATACACATATCAAATCTCTGCATATATAGATCTTCACAGAAAAGAGCCCAGAGAGATTGTATGAGTCAGATAGAGGTTTCACTCTGGACTCAACACTTACTGTATCAGAAATCCCCTCTGAAGAGAATTAAGAGATGTGCTGATGCCACAATTTTTTAAATTTGATCCCCTTCTCATTCTAGAATACCTTTCTTGTTTTTATTAAACTTATTTTAAAAGAATACAGTACTGTGAGACATGTGAGACTTGCTGCAAATTGAACTCATGTCTTCTAGAAGAGCAGTGAGTGTTATTAACTGCTAAGTCATTCTCTGGTTTCCAGAATTTTTTATTTAACTTTCTTTCTCATAGTTTATTTTGATCACCCACAATGGCTTACAGGTTTTTAACATCAACTCCAGTATATCCAACATAAATTTTTGGCATACATGTCCATTCCATGCTTGAGGTATAAACATATGTATATCTAAAACACTTGTACACACACACACACACACACACACACACTTCTAGTGCCAGGAAATGGTTCAATGGGTACAGTTCTTGTCACTAAACCTGATGATGAGGATTCAATCCCACGTGCTTGAAGGGAAAAAAAAAAGATTCCTCTACACACACTCCCTCAATAATTATGACAAAACTATAACAAAGTACAGCACAAACTTACTTCTTTTAGCTCACTTCCTGCACTATTATTAATTTGCTTAGGAAGTTAAATCTGTAAGATCGAGATCAGAACAATACTAAAAAGGTGGTCACTAACCAATGAAGCTATTAAATAACAGAAATATCATGAGACCCATTTGACATTAAAGACTCAAGTATAAGCCCGATTTTAAAGACTTAGCAAAGTCAGGAAAATAAGACACTTCAGAAAAAATTTTATATTTAACCAAATGTTTAGAGTAGAAACCTTTTGATTACATGTGATATTAAATAAGTTGAATGGATATATTACATAGTAGATATTTGGTCATATTATTAAAATTAATCTTACCTGTTTCTTTTTGTATTTCTCTTATGAGCACTAGAGAACTTGAAATGTTACCTTGCTGACATTTTCGGCTGACAGTATAGTTCATATAAAATCCTATTAATTTAGAAAAATATATAAGTCTATGTTAATAAGATTTATGTTACACAATAAAATACCTGTGACAAATCATTTATGAGGAAAATGCTTATTTTCACTCATAACATTTGAGACTCCAGTACAGGATTATGTATCACAGTTTCCTTTGATTCTAATAAAGTAATCAGAAATATATGTGAGAGCAAGCTTTTACATAATACATGTAACTCAGTGTGTGGCTTTGACTTCTTTGTACTTTCTTTCAAAGCTTGGTTCAGTGTACTATATGGTCTTTATTCATTCCCACAATCTTACTGAAAATTGATGGCTTTCCATTTCAGTAGAACTTAGCTATGAGTCAGATTGTGCATGACAGAAAGATAAACTTTGTTGATTGTAAGCATATTTTATTATAAATGAACTATGGGAGTAACAAAAACATTTTTTCATTATTTAATTAACATAGAAATAAAATGCAAATATCAACATATATCTGGACATTGTTTGAAGTGCAATTCTTTTACAGAAACATTTTGTTGTCATTTGATTACTTTGGTGAATCATGCAATGCCAAAGAAAGAGTCATTTAATCTATGATATATTTTAGTATTTAATATCTAATAATCCACAGAACAAGTGTCATCCCTTTACCTGGAAGATATCATTTGGGCTACATTTTAAAAGACTACTAAGGTTGCTATTTCATGAGGGTTTTTGTTTGTTTCTTTTATACTAATGAAAGTAAGTTAGGTATACCTCCATTTCAAGCCCTGATTATGTTTGATTTCCCCAAAAGAATATTGAGGACAATATTCAAATAAAATTCTAAAGCATGAATAAAATAATTGTTTGCTCGGATTTTCTTTGTTTTGAATAAAGACTATTATTGACTACTACTTTGTCTAGTATTTTTAACATTGCCTTGAAATTCTCCTTTTCAAATTAGAAAAGAAAGACAATGTCTAGTTTACATTAACTGTACACCTTAGATTCTGCTTATCTATAGATCTTTGTTTTTTAAATTTTAGAAATGACAACGGAACAGTCAATGAAACATGCTGTTCCTGGAAACAAGGTTTGGAGATAGCAGGTTTTGAAAGTGCACATAATCACTGTGGATTTACCTCTGCCCTGCCCTTGCATGGAAGAACTCCTTAGAAAGTAGACAGAATAGGTTCCAAGGAAACAGACTTGCACATAAGAAAGAGCATTGCCCTTGGGAACACACTGGTATTCATGGAGCCTCAAAGTAATTTGAGGTCAGTCACAGATGCAGCATTTCCACTGTTCTGAATTAGATGTAACTGCAAGCAGAATGGCTGTCAGCACTTTCATGCAGGTAGAAAAGGAATGGTGACTCACTTGCCTTTGCACAAAATTAATGAGAATGTCACACCCAAAATTGTAAAAATATAAAAAGTTTTCTGAACTGTCAATGAGAGACACATACTTTTACTGCTCTCTTCACAGTAAGTTCAAGGATTATACAGAACCTAACATTCACCAATGAAGAAATTCCACATCTCTCTGTCACACAGAACCACAAATTTAGAGTGCATTAGAGAATCCCTTTAGTTTCCTCAATAACTTAACCATACCCAATATCTAGACTGAATGAATGGATTCACTCTCACTTTGATTTTCAGTAAACATACATTTTTTACTATGAATGATTGCTTCACTACCAAGTAGTTATCTTAACTCCTGAAGGTAAAATACCTGACTCAATGTAGATTTTATTTTTGTTTCAATATATATATCGAAATATATATATATATATATAATATATATAATATATATATATTTCAGAGTTACAATAATTTCTCCAAACTATTTGACCATGAAAGTTTCAGACCACAGATATACATCATCAGGAGATTTCAAAACTGCAATGAAATGACTACCTATTTTAGTGAGGCCAGAGTATCAGGAGCACTACGAAAAGAGATACACAGATAAATTTTCCAGTAAGAGTTTTCAATTGGCTTGTTAAATACAATAAACAGATGATAGAACTCTGACATAGAGGAAGGTGGACATAGCCTTTGTGATGAGCAAGAACAGTAATTTCACCAATAAGGATTCAATTCACCCCTAAAAATAAAAAGAATTAACTTTATCTCAATTTCCCTTATTTGATGTCAGAATATTTTATATTACCAATATTCCATATTTTTTCTGAGTTTATAAAGTGAATATACAATATGACCCCTTCTGTGGAACCTATCAGTAATATGATATATTATTTCATTATCTGAGAGGTAAACTGCTGTTAAAAGTAATTGTACAATTCACATTGTGTCATATCTTTTTGTATGTTAAGCACTTGTCTATTTGGGTGATGGTTTGAAAATAATAAGTTGCATAATATTACATAGAAAAATTGAACTGTGTTTCCCTTTGTTTTAATCAATGGATTAAAGCTAAATGATCAAAAAACAAGATAGGAATATCCTATATGTTTTGGAAAAACAAATTGACATTTAATAGCTTCACTAAAACACCAGCCTGGCTGTGTTTATGGGAGTAATTCCTGTAAATATTAAAGGATGCCATTATATCAGTTCTAAACTTCTCCCTCAAAGTAAGGAAGTAGCAGGGAGATTTCATCACCAGGTCTATGTGGTCATGATTTCCTAATACAAAAGCTATAGGTATTTCCCAAAAGAAAATCCTACAACTCAATATCCCCATGAGCATAGATTTGAAGACTGTAACGTATTCTTAGTATATTCAATCCATATGCTCTATGTAATTTATGTACTGTGATGACATGAGGTATATGCTTTCTTCAAAAGTGATTCATTATCTGAAAATGAATTATCATATTAATCGCCTATAAAGAACAAAATGTTTACTTTTTCAACTCTGCATGAATAGATGCAGAGAAAACATTTGGCAGAAGCATACACCTATTCATTACGAAATAACACATTGCATAATGAGCAAAGGGAAATATAGAAAATAATATCCTTAAACCTCAGAAACACCTTCAAATTAATTGGGAATAACCTAATTTTGCCACTAAGTTAAAAAAGAAAGTGACTTCAAATTTTGTAACATTAAAATAGGAAAGTAATTGCTTTCCTACATACCAAAAGGAAAATTGAACTTCTAAAAGAAAATATAATGTATAGTGTGTTGGAATCCCCCCAAAAGAAATAACAAAGTTAGAGCCAATAAAAGATCTACAAGAAAAACATAAAAAAACATTTTAATTAATTTGTCTGGCACACAGAAAATGTTAGGGGATCCACAGGGATGGCCCCAATTAAGAATCTAAGCAGTGGTGGAGAAGATGCCATTGATGCCCTTTACCTATAATGAGATTGATGTCTACCTTGGTTACCATTCTTAGAGCCTTAATCCAGTAGCTGGTTGAAGCAGAAACAGGCACCCACAGCTAAGCACTAAACCATACTCCTGGAATCCAGTTGTGAAAAAGAAGGTGGCCTGAGCAGAGGAGCCAAGATAGTGCTGCAGAGTTGTGTAGAAACACTTGACCTGACCTAGTGAGAGCATGGAAACTCTAGTCATGAAGCTGGGGAAACAGCATTGTACTGAACCAAGGCTTCTGAATGTGGGCACCAGCTAGGAGGCCAAGACAGTCTGTAGGACCTCTAACAGTGGAGCCAGTCTTTAACCCTACAGCACAAATGAAATTTGGGAGCCCATTCCCAATAGAGGGATACTATTGTAGCCCAGATACATCAAGGAAGGCCCAGGCCCTCCCCCAAATGATATGACAGATTTTGAAGGTCCCTGTTGGAGAGACTCACTATCCCTGGGGAGGATCGGGGTTATGGGTTGTGGGGGGTTGGTGGGGAACATGGGAGGAAGGGAGGATGAGTGAATGGGGGGCATGGATATGTAAACATGAGAAGTAGTTAAAGAATTTAAATTAAAAAATTAAAAAAGAATAACAAAATAGAGAATGTTTATGAATAAAAATACCCTACATTCTCATGATGTCCATTTCCTGAAAATAACTTATATTTAACCTATTCCAATTAACTTTAGACAGCCTGTACACAAACACTTTCAGCAAGTAGTGGAATACAAAATTAACTCACAAAATCAGTAGTCTTCCTATACACAAATGAGAAATATTACGAGGAAAATAATTCAGAAAGCATCACCTCTCAAAATAGCCTCTACTGATATAAAATATTATGGGTATCTATAACTAAGCAATTGAAATACTTGTATGATACAAGTCATTGAAGAAGATATCAGAAGATGGAAGGATGTCCCATGCACTTGAATAGGTAAGATAATATAGTAAATAAATGGCCATCTTACCAAAACAATTTACAGTTTCAATGCCATGTCTCTCAAAATTACCACACCAATGAATAACAGATATTGAAAGAACAACTTTCAATTTTAAAAGGATGCACAAAAAGCACAAGATAGCTTAAACAGCTGTATAAAATAAAAGAATTCTAGAGGTGTCTCCATGCCTGATTTCAAGATGTACTATAATGGTATGGTAATAAAAACTGCAAGGTATTAGCACAAAAACAAGCATGCTTATCAGTGGAATTGAATTGAAGACCCAGACCTAAATCCACACATGTATGGGTATCTCATTTTTGATAAACAATCCAGAAATACACACTGGAGAAAAGAAAATATCTTCAACAAATGGTTCTAGTCTAACTGGATGTCTGCATATAGAAGAATTCAAAAGAATCAATATTTATCAAAATGCACAAAATTAAACTCTGAATAGATCATATACATCAAAATAAAAATGGATACACAGAACATGATAAAATAGCAAGTGGGGAATAGCCTTGAAGTGATTGTCCCTGGAGACAATTTTCTGAAAAAAAAATTATGAGCACAGTTTCTAAAATTGACAGGTAATAAATGGGATATCATGACACACAGAAGTTTCTTCACAGAAAAGAACACTGATACCTGAACAAAAATGACATTATGAAATTTACAGACAAATGGATTAGCTAGAATAATCATCCTGAGTGTGGTATTCCAGATTCAGAAACATGAATATGGTATGTATTTGATTATATGTGGATATTAGCTGTGAAGGCAATGATACCAAAGTAAAGTCTGTAGAACCACAGAGGGTAGGGATAGAGTAAGTACTAGAGGGCACAGATTGATATCAATACAAAGAGCAAATAGAATACATAGATATGTATGGAAGGGAGGAAGCTTGAATGGGAGAATCAACTGGTGAAACTGTGTTGTATTATGAAACACAGGGAGAAGCAGTTAAAATTAGAGGGTACTCCAGGGGTAGTATTGAAACCTAGTACAGAAGAAACTTACTAATTAATATACATGCATTACGGTGATCCAAATGAAATTGCCAAATATTGGGGGAAACTGATTCCCAACTGTACTTTTCTTGTCACAAAATGCAGATTTCTACACTGGGATTACATTACACCTAATTGAGTTTTTGACCAAAGAGGCATCACAGGAATACCCCAACTACCCAGGTTGTTTCCAAGAAAACAAAGCCAGCTGATTCACCATAAGCAAAGTTCATTTAAACTTACAGAGACTAAATCACATATACAGGGCCTGCAGAGTTCTGAACCAGGATATCTGCATGTATTCTAACTTCTAGATTAGTGATTTTATGAGATTCATAAATTTGCAAACCAGTGCCTCTCTGATGTTTGTGTATTCTCTTTGACTCTTTTTCTTCTGTTAGTTTATGATTCTCAATGTCAATGTGATAGTTTTTGTTTTATTTTTCAAACTTTTTTATTTGAATTATAAACAAGATTGTTTTACATGACAATTCCAGTTCCCTTTCCCACCCGTCCGCCCCTACCCTCCCCACAACTAAAACCTTATCTGTCACATATATTTTCTGCTCCCCCTGGATGGTGAGGCCTTCCATAGGGTGTCATCAGGTCTTTCATATCTTTTGGGATAGGGCCTAGGCCCACCCCTGTGTGTCTTGGCTCAGGGAGTATACCTCTATATGGAATGGGCTCCCAAAGTCCACACCTATGCTAGGGATAAATACTTGGCTTCTATAGAAGGTCCCATAGATTTCTGAGGTTTGCTCACAGAAACCCATTTTCCTGGGGTCTGGATCTGTCCCATGCAAAGTTCCCAGATGTACAGGTCAGCTGTTTCTGTGTTTCACCAGCTTGGTCTGGACCTCTGTGCTCTTCACTGGTGCTTCTCTGCATCTGGGTTTCAGTTCAGATCAGTGATTAGTTATGGGTGTCTGCTTAAACTAGTTAAATAGTTAATAAAATCCTAGCCTGAGCCACTAGGGTAGAGGTTAACAACTGAACTGTCACATTTATAACTGCTGGGAGAGGGAAAAATAAGTTTTCTTAATAAAGTGACACTAAGTATATTGATCACTGCAACACTGGCCTCATGTTCAGGAGTACTTTAGCAACATGTAAATTGATTTAGTATGTGTGTGTGTGTGTGTGTGTGTGTGTGTGTGTGTGTGTGTGCTTTTATTTTCTTACAGTTTGGAGAAATTATTTTGTTGATATTATTTTGGATGTGGTTTGATTCTGTCTTTTTAATAAGGGGTTGTTGTTGCATTGGGTTTTTGTTTATTTTTTGAAAATAACTTAAATTTGAGTGTGTAGGGAGGGGTGAAGATGAAGATCTGGAAATATTTGGAAGATCAGGAGACTAAGATCAAAATATGCTTTTTAAAATAATAAAACCTATAATAATAAAAAGTAGGACTGTATACATACATACATACATACATACATACATACATACACAGATTCACCTTCCCTAACCAACCAACTTGTGTCTTTTTTTTTAATAAACCCATCAGTATAAATTTGTGGTGCTCTAATGTCTGTATATATGACCTTCCAGTGAAGCATGAGCAACTTACCAAAGGATACACTCCTAGAGAAACTGACTCTTTTTTTCACTGTCATCACTTCTGGGCTAAGTGTATGATTTAATTTCCAACTCTACTCTCACGATAACTGTATTGGATTAAAATGATTACAGTTTTAATTTTTTGTGATGATTGACACATTTACATTTAAGGACATCAACTATTTATTCATTCTTAACTAGATTTTGTACAAAATTATTTCTATATCTCTCATTTTATTGTTTTATATTAATTGATTAATTTTAATCATTCAATTTACTACTTAGGTTATTATATACATGTACATATACAAAAATACATCTGTATGTTGTTAATATTTTAGTGCATTTGGTGTTTGTATAGAATTAAATTATATTGTAAAATATCTTAAATGTTGGTAAAATTCTTGAATATTTACCCATATACAGTATTTCTAATACTCATTTTTACTTTTCTTAGATTCATGTATTTATGGTATATAGTTTTCTTTTTGCCTAAAAATTTTCAAGTTTCATGTAGTTCAGGTCAATATTCAACTCACACTTTCAAATATACTGCTGCCAAATGAATTTGTTTTACTTTTGGGTTTAGAAGCTATTTTGTTGAGTTCAGAATTACGTAATTAGCTTGCTTTCTTTCTGTGTTAAATCACCTACTCCATTTCTTCTAGATTTTTTTATAGTAAGAAATCTGCATTTACTCTTTGTCCTTATCGTTGTCACACATTGTAACAAGAATCCTCTTCAATTACATTCTTCAATTTATTTAGAAGAATTTGTGATTTAATTGGATGCTCATAACCACCTGGTACTCCAAGTCTAGGGTATCTGACTCCCTCTTCTCTGGTATGTCACATGGAAAATCTGTTACACACCCACTGTATATACAAAAAATTGGGATGAACTTTTTTTTTTTTACTTTTCTTGCTACTTAGAGAAATGAGAGCACATCCAGTCACTTTGGGTGAATAATACAAATAAAATATTGTTTCTTAAAAAATAATTTGTGATTTAATACAATTCAGTTTTCATAAATACATTTTATGTGTTTATAAACTGTATGTTTAGAAATGGTCAGTAATCTCCCCAATATGTTCCATTGTTTTCCCTTTCCACTCCTCCATGGGACACTGGTTGACACAAAACTATCAAGGAATTTACTGTATGAGGATGAATCAAAGTCCATAAGTTTTCTTTCATTGCTTTGTTTTGAAGTGTCTTTCATCCTTGCATATTATTTTGGGTTATTATCTATTGCTCTGTGTGTAAATCAACAAATGTTTTTCTTTTGTAAAGTTCACACTTCTACTAATACATGTAATCTATTGTATTAGACATGATAATTTTCATCTGACTTTTTAAGACTAACTGGATCTCCCATGTTCTATTTTCCATTCATAATATTGCCAGTGTAATTTGCAGTAAAATTTTTCTTCTCTTAATTATAAAACTTAACATCACTTCTGGATCTTGTTAATTTATATTCATTTTCCCTATGTTTGATAATTTTGCTACTTTATCTTTTGGGGGGATTGCATGTAAGTTATTTTAAGTTTTGCATTGATTTTTGTATTTACAGATGTATATATTTATATTT
>NW_023277258.1:0-19074 GCF_003668045.3 Cricetulus griseus | reverse complement strand
GAAACAAACTGAGAGAGAAGGGACTAAAATGTGCTGGTGGGACATGTCCAGTCTAGATACCTGATATAGTCATAGGCTGGAGCAGAGTGAGTGCCCCCAAAGTATTTGATGGAGCCATCTGTGCTAAATTAGCAGTAGGCGACAGGGAGGTGTGCCCAGAGTTGCCTTTTAGGAAAATCTCTATATCTGCCAGAAAGAAAGTGGGTCAAAGTGGGGCCAGCTGTGATTGCTCCACCAGCCTGGGCTATAGCCTAACTATTTAAAAACTGTGGATAGGTTTGGAAAGAACCATTGCTAGTTAGGAGGTTGTTGACCAGGTACTAAGTAATACAGTCATCTTTGGCCTGTGGGAATTAGAATATTAGAGACATTTGAGAGCCTGCTTGCTTGAAATCTCCGAAGAATGGCAATTACATTAGTCTTTGGCTTCCACTCCATCCACTAGAAAAGGAGAAGCTAGTTTCCATACCTCCCACATAGCAAGTCACTTTAAACCATTCCAGTGCTTGCTTTCTTCCCTCTTCAAACTTGGGGGGCGGGCAGGTTTTTATTTTTTGTTGTTGATTTTAGTTTGAAATGGTTTTATGTAGCCAAGGTTGGTCTTCAGCTCTTCATGTAAAAATGACCTTGAACTGAACCTTCTAGCCCCACTAAGTGCTAGAGTTCCTCTGTGTGTGTGTAGGTAGGACAAATGTCAACTTAGGTAGTTGTTCCTAAGAAGTGATCTTCCTTGTTATTTGAGATTGGATCTGCTACTGGGACCTGGAGCTTGTTGATTAGGCTAAGGCAACTGGCCAAGGAACCCAGAGATCCACCTGTCTTGGTGTCTTAGTTAGAGTTTCTGTTGCTGTGAAGAGACACCATGATCATGGCAACTTTTATAAAGGATAACAGTTTAGAGGTTTAGTCCATTATCATGGCAGGACATGGCAGCGTGCCAGCAGACATGGTGCTAGAGAAATAGCTGAGGGTTCTACACCTTGATTTTCAGGAAGCACAAGGAGACTGAACCACACTGGGCATAGCTTGAGCATGGGAGACCTCAAAGCCCGCCACCAGAGTGACACACTTCCAACAAGGCTGCACTAAACACATGAGTCTTTGGAGGCCCTACGTATTCAAACACCACATTCAGTCATCCTGTGCTGGGATTATAAGTGCATGGCACCAAGATGGGCTTTTTATGTGGTTCTAGTTTCAGGCTTAAATATTGTTAACTGAAACAAAGGTGTTAGGTAAGACATGGAGGTAACACGGGAAATAGCTTACTATTTCCTTACTGCTAGTAAGGAAACACTGTGTTAAACACACTAGTTGAGAATCATTCCTCTACCATAATTTTTGAGCCAAATTTGAAGTTAGTTTGGAAGTTGCCTGAGAAAATATAACTGAGTCTTGTGGTGCAGAATGATAACAATGACTCAGACTGAACTGTAACCCTCAAATCCAGAAAAGTGTCTATTATTTGGAATGCTTTCAAGAACTGTAACATCTGCTTTAAACCACAGAGTTGTGTTATAGTTCTCAAATATAATCTTTTCCATGCTTTTTCTAGTGTATCCATTAATTGACTCCAAGAATTCTGAACTGTTGATGAGGAGTGTCTTGCTCAGAAAGTGACACAGGTGCTATTTTTACTAAGTGCTTTTCTGTCTGTGTGCAAGTTTGACACCTGGAAAAACACTTTTTATCAGTTTTCTGAAGTCTACAAGGAACCAAAGTTTTCTCTTTATGTAGCTGATACAGAAGACAGTGAGGGGTTTGAATAAGGATGGCCCATAGGCTCATAGATTTGAATGCTTGGTCAGCAGGGAGTAGCACTGTTTAAAAGGATTAGGAGCTGTGGCCTTGTTGTAGGAAGTGTGTCACTGGAGGTGGGCTTTGAGTTTTCAAAAGCCCAAGCCAGGCCCAATGGCTTGCTCTTTCTGCTGCCTGCGGATTCAGATATAGAAGTCTCAGCTCCTTCTCCAGTACCATGTCTGACTGGGTGCCGCCATGCTTTCTGCCATGATGACAAAGAACTGAAACTGTAAGTAAGCTCCAATTAAATGTTTTCTTTTGAAAAAGTTGCAGTGTTCATAGTGTTTCTTTACAGCAATAGAAAGAACATTGACTAAGTAAGACAGACAGTAAATGAATTCTGGTGTATAAATAATGAAAAAACATGATATAGAAATTACTTTTGGGTCTCTTCAGATTCTTGGTGTCTTAAATAGTAAATGTAGGACCTTTTTAATCATAAAAATTAAGTAATTCTAATAAATTAGAAAATAATCATATAACAAAATAAATGTTAGCAAGAAAACCTTGGCCACACAAATTCATTGTGACACCTGAGCCTCCAGAAATGAAGACTAGAAACATATGTATTTTCATGCTAGATTACCATCATGGGGAAAGACGGTAGACAAAAGGCTGTGACCTAATGGTGACAAGCTGAAGAATTTAGCCAGGCCTGTGTACTCAGATACTGGTGTCCCTGGGTCTTCAGAGAGACCTCATAGGGAAAGTGCATCTAATGTGAGTACCTTCTGGCTTTGCTTCTGAGATCTTCCCAGATTTTCTCAGCTCACGTTTTAAAATGCCAAAGCTTTGTGTTTGGGGATAGTATACCTTGGACTTTATTGTCCGTGATCATAAGTAGAAGTCGGCTTAGAAATCCAAATGGTTCTAGCCTATCTGGATTTAAAGATTTTTAAATCATTATTTGCTTTGTGCATGCATGAGTGCCTGAGTGCCTGTGTTTGTGCAGGTGCCTGCAGAGGCCAGAAGACTGAGAATTGAACTCCAGTCATCTGCAAGATCAGCAAGTGCTATTAGGCACTCCAGTCCCTTTCTTGTCTGAATTTAAAACACAGTATGAGGACAGGCTGAGGTGGTGGAGGTGGCAGCAGCGGCGGCGGTGGCGGTGCACACCTTTAATCCCAGCACTCTAGAGGCAGAGGCAGAGGCAGGTGGATCTCTGTGAGTTCAAGAATAGCCTGGTCTACAAAGCAAGTAAGCAAGTTCCAGGACAGCCAAGTGTTCTCAGAGAAATCAAACAAAAAGCACCACAATATATATTGTATTACTAATACAATCTTGCATATTATGAAGTTTAAGTTTTAAAGTATTTAAAACCATGTTTCTTTATACTCAGACAGGGCAGACAACTGGGAACAGAATAAAAACAGTGCTGGCACTATTAGAAGCAACTGCATTGGGACATTTGTGCACATACATTTACATAAACTCTGTAGAATCAGAAGTTTGTTCTGCTCCTCTACCCCAGTAATTGGACAGGTGCTTAGCACATAATAGGTACTGGGTACTCAACAAAGAGCTCATGAGTCTGTGTACTGTCTGAATCTTACAGTGTTTTAAAGATGGACCAGTTGCAGCTTTAGGAAGGGGTAGCTATGTCACTTTCCTTTTCTGTATCTACTCCCAGATGTTTTTTTCCCAACTGCAGTAGTTAAATATTTACTGATTGTTTGCTGGCTGTCAGGGGAACTACCCGGATTCTATGAGAATCAACGCAGCACTCATCAGAAGCGCAGGTACTCTTCTATAAACCTGAAAACCTTCTGCTTCCTGCTCCATGCTGCCTAGGACCAGAACACCACCTCCAGAACCTGGCACAGGTTTTTCCTGAGGTTCCCCAACCCTGGGACGCCAAGATTCTGTAAATGAACAGAACATGAAAGAATGAAAGGAGGAGGGGGAAAGAGACAGACAGTGTATGTGTGACCCTCACATGCCTCCACAGCCTGTTTCCTCCTATCATACCTTATACATGGTGCCCAGTGGCTGGGGATAGTTTGTGGTGCTGTCTTTTGAGTGGCATGCTCCTGGTTGCCCAGGTCTATGCTTTATAAGTCAGAGCCTGGCTTGCAACCCTCACAGGCCTGAGAGTTATCTGTCTCCTTGGATTGACTCCCAGCAGGTCTGGGAGATTCAAATGGCCACAGTCACCCCTGCCCCTGTTACTTGTTTTACAAGAAGGCTGTTTTATATCAGTTATCAAGAGGGTTCTCTTGTTTCTAGGATTCCCGTCTCTTGCTGTGGTCATGTACAAAAACACTAAGTGATTTACTATTTCCCTTTGGGCCTTCAAACACTGAAGCTCCTGGCCCCTAGTCACTGCTTAGGTAGGTTCCCAGTTACCCTAGAATTTAATTCCCACTTTATGCCTAGAACAGTGGAAGAATATGACCTAATGCAGGAGAGTAACCTGTGTGTTGCTTTGGCGTACACTCTCATTTTAAGGAATACCTGACAATAAAGGTCATTAAAAGTGGTGGTGCATGCCAACCTGGTCTACATAGTGAGTTCCAGGATAGCTAAGACTAAATAGAGAGACCTGTCTCAAAAATAAAATAAATTAAAGGACAGTTTTCAAAACAAAACATGCTGTGTTTATTTTAGAAATGTTGGTTCAGGGTAATGGTTAAACTTGATGGGATTTCAAATCACCATAAATACATACCTGGTGCTTAGTTAAGGTTTCTATTGCTTTGATGAGACACCAAGACCAAAAGGCAAGTTGGAGAGGAAGGGGTTGATTTGGCTTACACTTCTGCATTGTTGTTTATCACTGAAGGAAGTCAGAACAGGAACTCAAACAGGTCAGGATCCTGGAGGCAGGAACTGATGCAGAGGCCATGGAGGGGAGCTGCTTACTGACTTGCTTACCTGGCTTGCTTAGTCCAACTTCTTATAAAACCTGGGACCAGTAGCCCAGGGATGGCCCCACCCACCACAGGCTGGGCTCTTCCCCATGGATCACTAAATGAGAAAATGCCTTACAGCTGGGTCTCAAGGAAGCCTTTCCTCAGCTGAGGCTCCTTCCTCAGATGACTCCAGTTTGTGTCATCTTGACACACAAAAACACCCAGTACACTTGGGTATGTTTGTAAAAGTGTTTTCAGAAAGGTTAACTGTACTGAGAAGACCCATTCTGAAGGTGTGTGGCTGGAGTCCCAAACTGAATCAAAAAGCGGAAGTGAGCTAAGCACCATCATTCTTTTCTCTCTGCTTCCTGACTGTGGATGCAATGTGACAGCTGCCCCACAGTCCTGCCATCAGGGTTTCCCTGCCATGAAGGACCATGTCCAAAATAAGCTTTTCTTCCTTACGTTGCTTTTGTCCTGATGACCAGGAAAGTGGCTATGCACACTCAGCTATGGCTGTCCTGGAACTAGCTCTGTAGACCAGGCTGGCCTCAAACTCACAGAGATCCTCCTGCTTCTGCCTCCGTAGTGCTGGGATTAAAGGCATGCGCCATGCACCACCACCACCTGACTGGTTTATGTTTTTTGACTCAAAGTCTTACAGTATATACACCAGGCTGGCCTGGCACTCACTACACAGCCCAAGAAAGCCTCAAACGCAAGGCAGTCCCGACTCAGCCTCGGTAGTATTGGTATTAAAGACATGAGCCATCATGCTCTGTTTTGACCTAATATTTTTGTGTGGTATTTCTAACGTGGTACAGGTTTCTTGGCTAACATTGCCCTGGGTATGTACTGTAATGGGCAGGTGTTTGGAGGAATGTACTGTACCTTTTATATAGATCCCTGTGATACCACTGGCCATCACCTATTCTGGATACTGCAGTGATCAGTTGGGTCATTGAGACATTGTTGATCATATCGACCACTATGATGCCATTCTCCATTGCTTATTCTGGAAAGCCAATGCCACTTCTTCCTCCTGCTGTTAGCCTCGATGACTGATTTCTTTTCAGCCCATTGGATAGTATCCGGGTGTTTCCTGCCAGCTGTCCTGCTGTTTCTACATCAGTGCCCCCAAACATCTGGCCTGCAATGGCTACCTCCTGCAAATTTGCAGTCAGGCCTCTAACCACTCCCCTGAGTGACTGGTGTTCCCTTGATCCTGACGTCGGGCAGTTAGTATGCAGCCCCCATTTTGGGTTTGTCACCAACAGAGCACCAACTCTGACAGGCATTAGTGAGGCTGGAAGAGCACCTGCCCTGAAAGACGTTACCAGTGCTTGGAATGGGTGAAGGCAAGCATGTGGCCGTAGTGAAGAGACAGCATTACGAGAGTAGCGAGGATAGTGAGCCTGTTGTGGAGGATGAGCAGTGTGGAGAGTTGGCAGTGTGCATTTATAGCTGGGGAAGCAGTTTCTTGGCACTATTTCCCGACTGGTGCTCCATTTCTAAGCTGTTCTCATAGCAGTCTTCACTTTCCATCTGTAATGGAGGAGCCGGTTGAAAGAGAAGAGAACAGCGAGGTAGTCTCAGAACAACATTTAAATGAGTAGTGATTCTTTGACATCCCATACTCATCTTGTTCCCACGGTGGTTCCTCTTTCCACTAGGCACTGATGCCTTCATGTTAGTCAAAAGCCCCTGCTGAAGTCCCCTCCAGGTCTACATTGTTGTCCTCTTTTCTTCAAAGGTATCCATGGTTTCTCCTACATCTATATAGGAGATCACTTGATTGAGCAATGGACTGAGAAAGAATGTAATGCCAAAAGCTGTGTCTTCCCCAGTTACACACATTTTAAGCCCATCTTTGTACATATCTATAATACACAGCATTGATCACAGTGGACACAAAGGTCAACATGCTTCATTTCAAATTCCTTCCCTTCCCCTGCCCTTTGTTAAAAAGAGGAGCTCATGTAGTCCAGGCTAATCCATAATCACATGTAACTGAGTTTGGCCTTGTACTCCTTTCCACCTCCATCTTCCAAGTGCTCGTGACTATAGGCATACAGCAGCATGCCTGGCTTTCTAAATTATTATTACTTAGATTCATAATTTATAAATAGAATATAATAAATTGAACCCTAGGTATGATCTATCTTACACATAAACAGTTAACATGAATGTCATGCACCTCTAGCAGGAAAGATTGCTTAGCTCAATGAGAAATACACCTAGTTATTACGGTTGGAAAAGGTTTCAACTAATTAAATCTTTTTACTGTTGGTTTTTATTTTAAGTCTGTTACAGACAGTAATTCTCAAAATAATGGAAAGTATCATAAAAATTTTAATGATTCCGAAAGCTCTGAAAATGTTTCAGTGCTTAAGCATTATGATCATCTGGACATAGTGATGAAGCTCCAAAACACTGACTGCAAGAAACACCTCACAGAATCTCTAGACACACAGTGCTTCAAATTGTTAACAGAGCTATAAAGCATGTAACACGTGTGCTTCCTAAGTGTGCTGAGTTAACTAACTTTATGAGTGATTTCATATAGAAATAAGTGAATAGAGAGCTCTTAAAAGAACTGTTTAACTTCATCTCTCTCTCTCTCTCTCTCTCACACACACACACACACACACACACACACATACACACACACAAATTAGTTGGCTTGGTGATATTTATTTCCTGTGACTGCTTAGAATTAGGTTATTAAGCCAGGCGCTGGTGGCACACGCCTTTAATCCCAGCACTACGGAGGCAGAAGCAGGTGGATCTCGCTGGGTTCGAGGCCAGCCGGCCAGGACAGGCTCCAAAGCAATACAGAGAAACCCTGTCTTGAAAAACAAAAACAACAAGAAAAAAAGAATTAGTTTTACTTAATATATTCATATAATCTTATGCTTGCTTGGATCGTTAGTTTTAAAGCTACTTAATACCATTACAGAAAGTTGTTTGTGCCAGAATTATTTTCAAAAATAACGAAAGAAATCCATGAAAATAAAAATATTTGAAGCTAAGCCTGGTGGTTCATCCCTGTAATCTTAGATTTAGGAAGCTAAGACAGGATTGTGACAAGTTTCAGGACAACATGATTCACATACCAGGTTCCAGACTAGACAGGGCTGCCTACTGAGGCCCTATTTTAGAAAAGCCACACCAAAACAAAAGGAAAATAACATCGAAAAACTGAAAGTCACTGTATGGGAGGAAATATTGGCATATCATATATTATATAACTTGCATAATATTATTTACTTGTCCATTGTTACAACCAAAATACTTTAATAAGTATCTCACATTTATACAGGGTACAGTCTACTCTGTGTGTGTGTGCGCACATATATGTGTGTTAAACACCATGACTAAAAGCAACTTGGGGAGGAAAGGACTTATTTCATCTTATAGATAAGTCACGACAGGAATTCAAGGCAGGAATTGAAACAGAGGCCATAGAGAGAGACAGGCTGCTTAACTGACCTGTTCTCATGGCTTGTTCAGCTTGCTTTCTTATACGACCCAGGGTCACTTGCCTCTCACAGTGAGCTGGACTCTCCCACATCATTCATTCATCAAGAAAATGACCCAAATCTATATATTTTATAAGACTTATAAAGGATGCCTTCCGCTGGCACCCTCTCTTGCCGGTGGCTCACATGGCACAGCTGGAGGAGGCAAAGGGGAAAAGGGACACTTCCTGTTTCTCCTTGCTTAAATATGAGTCTCCTTGCTATGTCACTTCCTGCCTCTTACCAGATGACTAGTTTGTGTCAAGTTGACAAAACAAAAAACAAAAGCAAACAAACGAAAAACACTACCTAGCACAATGTGGGAAAAAACATGGCCCCAGGAGAACATGGGGAAGTTTCAGTTTCCACTTAGTTTCTTCATTTCTGCAATGTACATGATTATAAATCAAATAAATCACCGCTTCATTATAGTGTTGCATCCTCTGTTAACACACAGTGGGAGGAACATCACGCCTTGCATGTCGTGCCGTCTGTTGCGTATCTTCCTCAGCTCTCTTTGGGTGTGTGTGTGGACTTTTTCTTTTTATGGTTTTGCCTCTAAGTCTTAATTTTATGGCATATGAAATTCCAAGTGGAAATGATTTGAAAACCTCTCCATTGTTTCTGAGAATGGGGAAGATGAGAACCCACGTCACATCTGTTAGGCCTGGGATTGGGAACGAAACATGGATCTACTCAGAAGGGTTGGTGCCACCACCGTATGCAGTGGCCCAGTGACTTTTGATGCACCCTGTGTGCCCTCCTTGGTGAGGTGAACGTGTAGTGTCTGCTGATGGTGGTACAGCTGGATGGCTACTGGAGATTGTGTGTGCGCGCGCGCGCGTGTGTGTGCGTGTGTGCGTGCCTGCGTGCGTGCGTGCGTGCGTGCGTGCGTTAAGTCTTTTCACGCTGAACTAATATTTATAAAATTTTACTAAAAGCCACCTGGAAGAATTTGGGTTTAGTTTTTTTCTGCCCAGTCAAAAGTAAAGTAAGATCATAGGAGTGGATGTGATGATCTTTCGCCCTGTGCCCTCTTAGTGGTGGGGTCTGAGGAACAGTGCTGTGTGCAGACCAAGGCCTGTGCTCTCAAGTGCAGCCAGGTACATTCCTTTGGGCGCCTCCCCCATGTGGCACATGCCCAGGACAGAGCAGGGAAGGAGCAGTCTATGACTATCCAGCAGGCCTTGCCTTCCTTTAAATTGTGTTTCTGTGCTGTGTGTTTTGGTAAAAGTCAATATAATAGCCATTTCCTTCAGAGTAATTAATTTATAGAATTGTACAAAGTGTTCCGGAAGTGAGATACTAGAATAGTATTTCCTGAGGCCTGAGTTTAGAAACCTCACTTCCAGGAGTTGCTCCTAGTCACTGCTTTTGGTGAACAACTCCGGAGCTGCTGAGAATTCTTGTTGGTGGTGTTGTAGCCATTATTTACTCTGACTTCTAAAACTTGCCTAATTCTTGACTACTGCATGGTAAGGCTCTTCCTCTCATGGAAGCATGCTCAGACTTTGAATAACGGTTAGTACTAAAGTTGTGTACTGGGATGCCTGTCATCGTCATCGTGTCCCCGCTCCCCCCCCCCCGTGTGTGTGTGTGTGTGTGTGTGTGTGTGTGTGTGTGTGTGTGTGTGTGTGTGTGTGTTCTTTCCAAGTAAGGTAGAGCTCAGGAAAAAGTCATTTAACTTCTGTTTGAGAGTGTATGTTAACTTGGGCTAGGATGTAGCTTATTGATAGAGCTTTCCTGGCATGAGTTACTGCCGGGGATCCTTCCCAGCACCATAAAAGATAAATGAAAAAAATAAAAGCATTAACTTCAGCATTCTAAATGATTCTCCAGATAACCATATAAAACTTTTTGTTGTTGCTGGTTTTTTTGTTTTTATTTTCGTTTCTTGAGACAGGGTTTCTCTGTAGCTTTGGAGCCTATCCTGGAACTCGCTCTGTAGACCAGGCTGGCCTTGAACTCACAGAGATCCCCCATCTGCCTCTGAGAGCTGGGATTAAAGGCGTGCTCCACAGCTTGGCCCACATAAAACTTTTAAAAACTGTTGAAATGTAAGGTACAAAATTTGATATTTTTAAAATGCATGTGATGTAATCCCAATTCCAGGAACATCTTTTAAAAGTCTCTTACAGGGTAATTTGTATTCATGTCTTGTGTTGGGGCAAGGAAGTAGGAGAGACTCTAGGAGTGAGCCAATAGTGCCTTATTGTGGGAGCTGGCGTGGGAAAGAAGTGCGGCTCTCCTTACGAGATAAAACCACAGAAGAGACTGTGCAAACTAGAAGAAAGCCTCGTATCTCTTGTTGTCTAGAAGTTCCTGCACAGAGTTTTAGTACAGTTAAATATGTTTAATAAGCCCAGATGTGACAGGAAGTTCATCGGAACAGTGTTACACCCAGGAACCTTTGTGACGAACCTTCAGAGACAGCCGCTGTCAAGGACACTTAGGAAGAAGCTGGGACTTGGTGTAGATAGAGGTGTGCTGTGGGAAAGGAGGAGGAAAGAGGGCGCCTGAACCCCAGTAAGAGGGCACCTGAACCCCAGTAAGAGGGCACCTGAACCCCAGTAAGAGGGCACCTGAACCCCAGTAAGAGGGCACCTGAACCCCAGTAAGAGGGCACCTGAACCCCAGTAAGTAAGAGGGCGCCTGAACCCCAGTAAGAAAGAGGGCGCCTGAACCCCAGTAAGAGGGCGCCTGAACCCCAGTAAGAGGGCACCTGAACCCCAGTAAGAAAGAGGGCGCCTGAACCCCAGTAAGAAAGAGGGCACCTGAACCCCAGTAAGTAAGAGGGCACCTGAACCCCAGTAAGAGGGCACCTGAACCCCAGTAAGTAAGAGGGCACCTGAACCCCAGTAAGTAAGAGGGCACCTGAACCCCAGTAAGAAAGAGGGCACCTGAACCCCAGTAAGTAAGAGGGCACCTGAACCCCAGCAAGAGGGCACCTGAACCCCAGTAAGAGGGCACCTGACCCCAGTAAGAGGGCACCTGAACCCCAGTAAGAGGGCACCTGAACCCCAGTAAGAGGGCACCTGAACCCCAGTAAGAGGGCACCTGACCCCAGTAAGAGGGCACCTGAACCCCAGTAAGAAAGAGGGCACCTGAACCCCAGTAAGAAAGAGGGCACCTGAACCCCAGTAAGTAAGAGGGCACCTGAACCCCAGTAAGAAAGAGGGCACCTGAATCCCAGTAAGTAAGAGGGCACCTGAACCCCAGCAAGAGGGCACCTGAACCCCAGTAAGAGGGCACCTGAACCCCAGTAAGAGGGCACCTGAACCCCAGTAAGAGGGCACCTGAACCCCAGTAAGAGGGCACCTGAACCCCAGTAAGAGGGCACCTGAACCCCAGTAAGAGGGCACCTGAACCCCAGTAAGAGGGCACCTGAACCCCAGTAAGAGGGCACCTGAACCCCAGTAAGAGGGCACCTGAACCCCAGTAAGAGGGCACCTGAACCCCAGTAAGAGGGCACCTGAACCCCAGTAAGAGGGCACCTGAACCCCAGTAAGAGGGCACCTGAACCCCAGTAAGAGGGCGCCTGAACCCCAGTAAGAGGGGACCCCAGTAAGAGGGCACCTGAACCCCAGTAAGAGGGCACCTGAACCCCAGTAAGAGGGCACCTGAACCCCAGTAAGAGGGCACCTGAACCCCAGTAAGAGGGCACCTGAACCCCAGTAAGAAAGAGGGGCCTGAACCCCAGTAAGAGGGCACCTGACCCCAGTAAGAGGGCGCCTGAACCCCAGTAAGAGGGCGCCTGAACCCCAGTAAGAGGGCACCTGAACCCCAGTAAGAGGGGAACCCCAGTAAGAGGGCGCCTGAACCCCAGTAAGAGGGCACCTGAACCCCAGTAAGAGGGCACCTGAACCCCAGTAAGAGGGCGCCTGAACCCCAGTAAGAAGACCCCAGTAAGAGGGAACCCCAGTAAGACCTGAACCCCAGTAAGAGGGCACCTGAACCCCAGTAAGAGGGCCTGAACCCCAGTAAGAGGGCACCTGACCCCAGTAAGAGGGCGCCTGAACCCCAGTAAGAGGGCGCCTGAACCCCAGTAAGAGGGCACCTGAACCCCAGTAAGAGGGCACCTGAACCCCAGTAAGAGGGGACCCCCAGTAAGAGGGCCTGAACCCCAGTAAGAGGGCGCCTGAACCCCAGTAAGAGGGCGCCTGAACCCCAGTAAGAGGGCACCTGAACCCCAGTAAGAGGGCACCTGAACCCCAGTAAGAGGGCACCTGAACCCCAGTAAGAAAGAGGGCGCCTGAACCCCAGTAAGAGGGGACCCCAGTAAGAGGGCACCTGAACCCCAGTAAGAGGGCACCTGAACCCCAGTAAGAGGGCACCTGAACCCCAGTAAGAGGGCACCTGAACCCCAGTAAGAGGGCACCTGAACCCCAGTAAGAGGGCACCTGAACCCCAGTAAGAGGGCACCTGAACCCCAAAGAGGGAACCCCAGTAAGAGGGCCTGAACCCCAGTAAGAGGGCACCCCAGTAAGAGGGAACCCCAGTAAGAGGGCACCTGAACCCCAGTAAGAGGGCACCTGAACCCCAGTAAGAGGGCTGACCTGAACCCCAGTAAGAGGGCTGAACCCCAGTAAGAGGACCCCCAGTAAGAGGGCACCTGAACCCCAGTAAGAGGGCGCCTGAACCCCAGTAAGAGGGCACCTGAACCCCAGTAAGAGGGCACCTGAACCCCAGTGAACCCCAGTAAGAGGCCTGAACCCCAGTAAGACCTGAACCCCAGTAAGAGGGCACCTGAACCCCAGTAAGAGGGCCTGAACCCCAGTAAGAGGGCACCTGACCCCCAGTAAGAGGGCGCCTGAACCCCAGTAAGAGGGCGCCTGAACCCCAGTAAGAGGGAACCCCAGTAAGACCTGAACCCCAGTAAGAGGGCACCTGAACCCCAGTAAGAGGGCACCTGAACCCCAGTAAGAGGGCACCACCCCCCAGTAAGAGGGCAGTAAGAGGGCACCTGAACCCCAGTAAGAGGGGAGTAAGAGGGCACCTGAACCCCAGTAAGAGGGCACCTGAACCCCAGTAAGAGGGCACCTGAACCCCAGTAAGAGTAAGAGGGCACCTGAACCCCAGTAAGAAACCCCAGTAAGAGGGCACCTGAACCCCAGTAAGAGGGCACCTGAACCCCAGTAAGAGGGCTGAACCCCAGTGAACCCCAGTAAGAGGGCACCTGAACCCCAGTAAGAGGGCACCTGAACCCCAGTAAGAGGGCACCTGAACCCCAGTAAGAAGAACCCCAGTAAGAGGGCGCCTGAACCCCAGTAAGAGGGCACCTGAACCCCAGTAAGAGGGCGCCTGAACCCCAGTAAGAGGGAACCCCAGTAAGAGGCCTGAACCCCAGTAAGACCTGAACCCCAGTAAGAGGGCACCTGAACCCCAGTAAGAGGGCACCTGAACCCCAGTAAGAGGGCACCTGAACCCCAGTAAGAGGGCACCTGAACCCCAGTAAGAGGGCGCCTGAACCCCAGTAAGAGGGCACCTGACCCCCAGTAAGAGGGCGCCTGAACCCCAGTAAGAGGGCGCCTGAACCCCAGTAAGAGGGCACCTGAACCCCAGTAAGAGGGCACCTGAACCCCAGTAAGAGGGCACCTGAACCCCAGTAAGACCTGAACCCCAGTAAGAGGGACCCCAGTAAGAGGGCGCCTGAACCCCAGTAAGAGGGCACCTGAACCCCAGTAAGAGGGCACCTGAACCCCAGTAAGAGGGCACCTGACCCCCAGTAAGAGGGCGCCTGAACCCCAGTAAGAGGGCGCCTGAACCCCAGTAAGAGGGCCTGAACCCCAGTAAGAGGGCGCCTGAACCCCAGTAAGAGGGCGCCTGAACCCCAGTAAGAGGGCACCTGAACCCCAGTAAGAGGGGCCTGAACCCCAGTAAGAGGGACCTGAACCCCAGTAAGAGGGCCTGAACCCCAGTAAGAGGGGACCCCAGTAAGAGGGCGCCTGAACCCCAGTAAGAAAGAGGGCACCTGAACCCCAGTAAGAGGGCGCCTGAACCCCAGTAAGAGGGCACCTGACCCCCAGTAAGAGGGCGCCTGAACCCCAGTAAGAGGGCGCCTGAACCCCAGTAAGAGGGCACCTGAACCCCAGTAAGAGGGCACCTGAACCCCAGTAAGAGGGCACCTGACCCCCAGTAAGAGGGCGCCTGAACCCCAGTAAGAGGGCGCCTGAACCCCAGTAAGAGGGCACCTGAACCCCAGTAAGACCTGAACCCCAGTAAGAGGGCACCTGAACCCCAGTAAGAGGGCGCCTGAACCCCAGTAAGAGGGCGCCTGAACCCCAGTAAGAGGGCACCTGAACCCCAGTAAGAGGGCACCTGAACCCCAGTAAGAGGGCACCTGACCCCCAGTAAGAGGGCGCCTGAACCCCAGTAAGAGGGCGCCTGAACCCCAGTAAGAGGGCACCTGACCCCAGTAAGAGGGCCTGAACCCCAGTAAGAGGGCGCCTGAACCCCAGTAAGAGGGCACCTGAACCCCAGTAAGAGGGCACCTGAACCCCAGTAAGAGGGAACCCCAGTAAGACCTGAACCCCAGTAAGAGGGCACCTGACCCCCAGTAAGAGGGCGCCTGAACCCCAGTAAGAGGGCGCCTGAACCCCAGTAAGAGGGCACCTGAACCCCAGTAAGAGGGCGCCTGAACCCCAGTAAGAGGGCACCTGAACCCCAGTAAGAGGGCGCCTGAACCCCAGTAAGAGGGCGCCTGAACCCCAGTAAGAGGGCACCTGAACCCCAGTAAGAGGGCACCTGAACCCCAGTAAGAGGGCACCTGAACCCCAGTAAGAGGGCGCCTGAACCCCAGTAAGAGGGCACCTGAACCCCAGTAAGACTGAACCCCAGTAAGAGGGCGCCTGAACCCCAGTAAGAGGGCACCTGAACCCCAGTAAGAGGGCACCTGACCCCCAGTAAGAGGCCTGAACCCCAGTAAGAGGGCACCTGAACCCCAGTAAGAGGGCGCCTGAACCCCAGTAAGACCTGAACCCCAGTAAGAGGGCACCTGAACCCCAGTAAGAGGGCGCCTGAACCCCAGTAAGAGGGCACCTGACCCCCAGTAAGAGGGCGCCTGAACCCCAGTAAGAGGCCTGAACCCCAGTAAGAGGGCACCTGAACCCCAGTAAGAGGCCTGAACCCCAGTAAGAGGGCGCCTGAACCCCAGTAAGAGGGCCTGAACCCCAGTAAGAGGGCACCTGAACCCCAGTAAGAGGGCTGAACCCCAGTGACCTGAACCCCAGTAAGAGGGCGCCTGAACCCCAGTAAGAGGGCGCCTGAACCCCAGTAAGAGGGCACCTGAACCCCAGTAAGAGGGCACCTGAACCCCAGTAAGAGGGCACCTGAACCCCAGTAAGAGGGCACCTGACCCCAGTAAGAGGGCACCTGAACCCCAGTAAGAGGGCACCTGAACCCCAGTAAGACCTGAACCCCAGTAAGAGGGCGCCTGAACCCCAGTAAGAGGGCACCTGAACCCCAGTAAGAGGGCACCTGAACCCCAGTAAGAGGGCCTGACCCCCAGTAAGAGGGCGCCTGAACCCCAGTAAGAGGGCGCCTGAACCCCAGTAAGAGGGCACCTGAACCCCAGTAAGAGGGCTGAACCCCAGTAAGACCTGACCCCCAGTAAGAGGGCGCCTGAACCCCAGTAAGAGGGCGCCACCTGACCCCCAGTAAGAGGGCGCCTGAACCCCAGTAAGAGGGCGCCTGAACCCCAGTAAGACCTGAACCCCAGTAAGAGGGCACCTGAACCCCAGTAAGAGGGCGCCTGAACCCCAGTAAGAGGGCGCCTGAACCCCAGTAAGAGGGCGCCTGAACCCCAGTAAGAGGGCACCTGAACCCCAGTAAGAGGGCGCCTGAACCCCAGTAAGAGGGCACCTGACCCCCAGTAAGAGGGCGCCTGAACCCCAGTAAGAGGGCGCCTGAACCCCAGTAAGAAAGAGGGCACCTGAACCCCAGTAAGAGGGCACCTGAACCCCAGTAAGAGGGCACCTGAACCCCAGTAAGAGGGCACCTGAACCCCAGTAAGAGGGCACCTGAACCCCAGTAAGAGGGCGCCTGAACCCCAGTAAGAGGGCACCTGAACCCCAGTAAGAGGGCACCTGAACCCCAGTAAGAGGGCACCTGACCCCCAGTAAGAGGGCGCCTGAACCCCAGTAAGAGGGCGCCTGAACCCCAGTAAGAAAGAGGGCACCTGAACCCCAGTAAGAGGGCGCCTGAACCCCAGTAAGAGGGCGCCTGAACCCCAGTAAGAGGGCACCTGACCCCCAGTAAGAGGGCGCCTGAACCCCAGTAAGAGGGCGCCTGAACCCCAGTAAGAGGGCACCTGAACCCCAGTAAGAGGGCACCTGAACCCCAGTAAGAGGGCACCTGACCCCCAGTAAGAGGGCGCCTGAACCCCAGTAAGAGGGCGCCTGAACCCCAGTAAGAAAGAGGGCACCTGAACCCCAGTAAGAGGGCACCTGAACCCCAGTAAGAGGGCACCTGACCCCCAGTAAGAGGGCGCCTGAACCCCAGTAAGAGGGCGCCTGAACCCCAGTAAGAAAGAGGGCACCTGAACCCCAGTAAGAGGGCGCCTGAACCCCAGTAAGAGGGCACCTGAACCCCAGTAAGAGGGCGCCTGAACCCCAGTAAGAGGGCGCCTGAACCCCAGTAAGAAAGAGGGCACCTGAACCCCAGTAAGAGGGCGCCTGAACCCCAGTAAGAGGGCACCTGAACCCCAGTAAGAGGGCGCCTGAACCCCAGTAAGAGGGCGCCTGAACCCCAGTAAGAAAGAGGGCACCTGAACCCCAGTAAGAGGGCACCTGAACCCCAGTAAGAGGGCACCTGACCCCCAGTAAGAGGGCGCCTGAACCCCAGTAAGAGGGCGCCTGAACCCCAGTAAGAAAGAGGGCACCTGAACCCCAGTAAGAGGGCGCCTGAACCCCAGTAAGAGGGCACCTGAACCCCAGTAAGAGGGCGCCTGAACCCCAGTAAGAGGGCGCCTGAACCCCAGTAAGAGGGCACCTGAACCCCAGTAAGAGGGCACCTGAACCCCAGTAAGAGGGCGCCTGACCCCCAGTAAGAGGGCGCCTGAACCCCAGTAAGAGGGCGCCTGAACCCCAGTAAGAAAGAGGGCACCTGAACCCCAGTAAGAGGGCACCTGAACCCCAGTAAGAGGGCACCTGACCCCCAGTAAGAGGGCGCCTGAACCCCAGTAAGAGGGCGCCTGAACCCCAGTAAGAAAGAGGGCACCTGAACCCCAGTAAGAGGGCACCTGAACCCCAGTAAGAGGGCACCTGAACCCCAGTAAGAGGGCACCTGAACCCCAGTAAGAGGGCGCCTGAACCCCAGTAAGAGGGCGCCTGAACCCCAGTAAGAGGGCACCTGACCCCCAGTAAGAGGGCGCCTGAACCCCAGTAAGAGGGCGCCTGAACCCCAGTAAGAAAGAGGGCACCTGAACCCCAGTAAGAGGGCGCCTGAACCCCAGTAAGAGGGCACCTGACCCCCAGTAAGAGGGCGCCTGAACCCCAGTAAGAGGGCGCCTGAACCCCAGTAAGAGGGCACCTGAACCCCAGTAAGAGGGCACCTAAACCCCAGTAAGAGGGCGCCTGACCCCCAGTAAGAGGGCGCCTGAACCCCAGTAAGAGGGCGCCTGAACCCCAGTAAGAAAGAGGGCACCTGAACCCCAGTAAGAGGGCGCCTGAACCCCAGTAAGAGGGCACCTGACCGCCAGTAAGAGGGCGCCTGAACCCCAGTAAGAGGGCACCTGAACCCCAGTAAGAAAGAGGGCACCTGAACCCCAGTAAGAGGGCACCTGAACCCCAGTAAGAGGGCACCTGACCCCCAGTAAGAGGGCGCCTGAACCCCAGTAAGAGGGCGCCTGAACCCCAGTAAGAAAGAGGGCACCTGAACCCCAGTAAGAGGGCGCCTGAACCCCAGTAAGAGGGCACCTGACCCCCAGTAAGAGGGCGCCTGAACCCCAGTAAGAGGGCGCCTGAACCCCAGTAAGAAAGAGGGCACCTGAACCCCAGTAAGAGGGCACCTGAACCCCAGTAAGAGGGCACCTGAACCCCAGTAAGAGGGCGCCTGAACCCCAGTAAGAGGGCACCTGAACCCCAGTAAGAGGGCACCTGAACCCCAGTAAGAGGGCGCCTGAACCCCAGTAAGAGGGCACCTGAACCCCAGTAAGAGGGCGCCTGAACCCCAGTAAGAGGGCGCCTGAACCCCAGTAAGAGGGCGCCTGAACCCCAGTAAGAGGGCGCCTGAACCCCAGTAAGAAAGAGGGCACCTGAACCCCAGTAAGAGGGCGCCTGAACCCCAGTAAGAGGGCACCTGAACCCCAGTAAGAGGGCACCTGAACCCCAGTAAGAGGGCACCTGAACCCCAGTAAGAGGGCACCTGAACCCCAGTAAGAGGGCACCTGAACCCCAGTAAGAGGGCGCCTGAACCCCAGTAAGAGGGCACCTGAACCCCAGTAAGAGGGCACCTGAACCCCAGTAAGAGGGCACCTGAACCCCAGTAAGAAAGAGGGCGCCTGAACCCCAGTAAGAGGGCACCTGAACCCCAGTAAGAGGGCACCTGAACCCCAGTAAGAGGGCGCCTGAACCCCAGTAAGAGGGCACCTGAACCCCAGTAAGAAAGAGGGCACCTGAACCCCAGTAAGAAAGAGGGCACCTGAACCCCAGTAAGAGGGCACCTGAACCCCAGTAAGAAAGAGGGCACCTGAACCCCAGTAAGTAAGAGGGCACCTGAACCCCAGTAAGTAAGAGGGCACCTGAACCCCAGTAAGAAAGAGGGCACCTGAACCCCAGTAAGAAAGAGGGCACCTGAACCCCAGTAAGAAAGAGGGCACCTGAACCCCAGTAAGAAAGAGGGCACCTGAACCCCAGTAAGAGGGCACCTGAACCCCAGTAAGAGGGCACCTGAACCCCAGTAAG
>NW_023277257.1:0-19153 GCF_003668045.3 Cricetulus griseus | reverse complement strand
GTGTTTTGGAGAACAACTTCTTGAGTTCTTTGTATATTGTTGAGATCAGCCCTCTGTCAGATATGGGGTTGGTGAATATCTTTTTCCAGTCTGTCGGCTGCTGTTTTCTTGCTGACTGTCTCGTTTGCTTTACAGAAGCTTCTCAGTTTCAGGAGGTCCCATTAATCAATTGTTGATCTCAGTGTCTGTGCTACTGGTGTAATGTTCAGGAAGTCGTCTCCTGTACCAATTAATTAGGGTATTTCCCACTTTTTCTTCTAATAGGTCTAATGTAGCTGGATTTATGTTGAGATCTTTGATCCATTTTGACTTAAGTTTTGCGCGAGGTGATAGGCTTGGGTCTAACTGCAGTCTTCTACATGTCTGCAACCAGTTATGCCAGCACCATTTGTTGAAGATTTCTCTTTGTTCCATCGTATACATTTGGATTGTTTGTCCAAAATCAGGTGATCATAGTTGTGTGGGTTAATATCAGGGTTTTCAATTCTATTCCATTGGTCTACCTGTCCATTTTTGTGCCAATACCTAGCTGTTTTCAGGACTGTAGCTCTTTAATAGAGCTTGAATTCAGGGATGGTGATGCCTCCAGAAGTTCTTTATTGTACAGGGTTGTTTTGGCTATCCTGGGTCTTTTGTTTCTCCATATAAAGTTGAGAATTGTTCTTTCATGGTCTGTGAAGAATTGTGTTGGGATTTTGATGGGGATTGCATTGAATCTGTAGATTGCTTTTGGCAAGATTGACATTTTTACTATGTTGATCCTACTTATCCAAGAGCATGGGAGATCTTTCCATTTTCTGGTATCTTCTTTAATTTCTTTCTTTAGAGACTCAAAATTCTTATGGTATAGATTTTTACATTTTTGTTTAGTGTTACCACAAGGTAATTTATGTTGTTTGTAGCAATTGTAAAGGGTGATGTTTCTCTGATTTCTTTCTCCACAAATGTATCATAGGTATATGGTAGGACAATGGATTTTTGAGTTAAATTTGTATCCTACCACTTTGCTGAAGGTGTTTATCAGGTGCAGGAGTTCCCTGGTAGAGGTTTTCTAGTCACTAATGTAGACTATCATATCATCTGCAAATAGTGAGAGTTTGACTTCTTCCTTTCCGATTTGTATTCCGTTGATCTCCTTTTGTTGTCTTATTGCTCTAGCTAGGATTTCAAGGACAGTATTGAAGAGATCTGGAGAGAGTGGACAGCCTTGTCTTGTGCCCAATTTTAGAGGAATTGGATTGAGTTTCTCTCCATTTAATTTGATGTTGGCTGTTGGCTTGATGTATATAGCTTTTATTATGTTGAGCTATGTTCCTGTTATCCCTGTTTTCTCCAAGACCTTTATCATGAAGTGGTGTTGGATTTTGTTACAGGATTTTTCCACATCTAGTGAGATGATAGTGTTTTTTTTTTCCTCAGTCTGTTTATATTGTGGATTACATTGATGGATTTTCGTATGCTGAACCATCCTTGCATCCCTGGGATGAAGGCTACTTCAACATGGTGGATGATTTCTCTGATATGATCTTGTATTCCATTTGCCAGGATTTTATTGAGAATTTTTGCATCAATGTTCATGGCAGATATTGTTCTGTAGTTCTCTTTATTAGTTGTGTCTTTGTGTGTCTTGGGTGTCAAGGGTATTGTAGCCTCGTAAAGGATTTGGCAATGTCCCTTCTGCTTCAATTTTGTGGAACAATTTTAGAAGTATTGGTATTAGCACTTCTTTGAATTTCTGGTAGAATTCTGCTGTGAATCCATCTGGCCCTGGGCTGTTTTTCGTTGGGAGACTTTTGATGACTGCTTCTATTTCCTTAGAGGTTACATGTCTGTTTAAGTTGCGTATCTGTTCTTGATTCAATTTTGGTAAGTGATAACTGTGCAGAGAATTGTCCATTTCCTTTAAATTTTCCAATTTTGTGGATTACAGGTTTTCAAAGTATGACCTGAGGATTCTCTGGATTTCCTCAGTGTCTGTTGTTATGTCCCCTTTTCATTTCTGATTTTGTTAATTTGCATGATCTCTCTCTCTCTGCCTTTTGGTTAGTTTGGATAACGGTTTGTCTATCTTGTTGATTTTCTCGCAGAACCAACTTTTTGTTATATTGATTCTTTGAATTGTTTTCTTTGTTTCGACTTTATTGATTTCTTCCCTCAGTTTGATTATTTTTTCGCATCTGCTCCTCTGGGGTGAATTTGCTTCCATTTATTCTAGAGTTTCAGCTGTGATGTCAAATCCCTGGTATGGCTATTCTCTAGTTAATTTATGTGAGCAATTAGAGCTATGAACGTTCCTCTTATTACTGCTTTCAAAGTGTCCCATAAGTTTCGGTATGTTGTGTCTACATTTTCATTGAATTCTAGGACGTCTTTAATTTCTTTCTTTATCTCTTCCTTGACCCAGGAATCTTGCAACTGCATGTTGTTCAGTTTCCGTGAGTTGGTAGGTTTTTTTGCACTTTGAGTTGTTTTTGATTTCTAACTGTAAAGCATGGTGGTCTGATAAGACACAGGGGATTTTTCCAATTTTTTGTATCTGTTGAGGGTTGCTCTGTTGCCAAGAATGTGGTCGATTTTTGAGAATGTTCCATGTGATGCTGAAAAGAAGGTATATTCTTTTGTGTTTGGATAGAAAGTTCTATAAATGTCTGTTAATCCCAATTGAGTCATAACTTCTATTAGTTCCTTTGTCTCTTTGTTATGTTTCTGTCTGGTGGTTCTGTCCAGTGGTGAGAGTAGGGTGTTGAAATCTCCAACTATAACTGTGTGAGGCCTTATTTGTGATTTGAGTTTTAATAATGTTTCTTTTACGAATGTTCATGCCTTTGTATTTGGGGCATAGATGTGTAGAATTGAGACTTCTTCCTGATGGATTTTTCCTGTGAAAAATATGAAATGACCTTCTTCATCTCTTTTGATTGATTTTAGTTTGAAGTCTATCTTGTTAGATACTAGGATGGCTACCCCAGTTAGTTTCTTGGGCCCATTTGATTGGAGTATCTTATCCCAACCCGTTACTCTGAGGTAATGTCTGTCTTTGAATTTGAGGTGTATGCAGCAGAAGGATGGATTCTGTCTTCGTATCCAATCTGTTAGCCTGTGTCTTTTTATAGGCAAGTTAAGACAATTAATATTGAGGGAACATTAAGGTCCATAAGTGTTTATTCTTGTTTGTTTTTGGTTTGTTTTTGGTACTGGTATTGTATGTGGATTTACCCTGCCTTTTATTTTGTGTTTTTGTAGAGTGGGATTATCTATTGCCTATGTTTATGTGAGTGTGGTTAATTTCCTTAGGTTGGAGTTTTCCTTCCAGTACTTTCTGTAGGGCTGGATTAGTGGTTACATATTGTTTAAATCTGGTTTTCTCGTGGAATATCTTGTTTTATCCATTTATAGTGATTGAAATCTTTGCTGGATATAGTAGTCTGGGCTGGCATCCATGTTCTATCAGAGTTTGTAGAATATCTATCCAGGTCCTTCTAACTTTCAGAGTTTCCATGGAGAAGTCCGGTGTAATTCTGATAGGTTTGCCTTTTTATTTTACTTGGCATTTTTCCTTTGCTGCTCTTAATATTTTTTTCTTTATTCTGTATTTTGGTGTTTATTATTATGTGATGAGGGGGACTTTCTTTTGTGGTCCACTCTATTTGGTGTTCTGTAGGCTTCTTGTACTTTCATTGGCATGTCTTTCTTTAGGTTGGGAAAGTTTTCTTCTATGATTTTGTTGAATATATTTTCTGCACCTTTGAGTTGGGTTTCTTCACCTTCTTCTTTACCTACTATTCTTAGGTTTGGTGTTTTCACAGTGCCCATATTTCCTGGATATTTTTGTGTTATGGATTTGTTAGACTTCAGATTTTCTTTGCTTGACAAGTTTATTTCCTCTAGTTTGTCTTCAGCGCCTGAGATTCTGTTTTCCATCTCTTGTATTTTATTGGTTATGCTTGCATCTGTGGTTCCTGATTGTTTACTCAACTTGTCCACCTTCAGCATTCCCTCAGTTTGTGTTTTCTTTATTGTCTCTAATTCAGTTTTCAGGTCCTGAACTGTTTCCTTCAGCCATTTAATTGCATTTTCTTGGCTTTTTTTTTGGGGGGGGGTTCCTTGATTTCTTGCATATTTTGGTTTGTCTTTTTTCCATTTCTTTGAAGGATTTTCTGATTTCCTCTCTTAGGATCTCTATCATGTGCATGAAGTTGTTTTTAAGGTTATTCTCTTCTGCTTCCTCTGTGTTGGGATGTTCATGTCTTGCTGGTGTCGAGTCCCTAGACTCTGGTGGTGTCATATTGGTTTTACTGTTGTTGAATGTGTACTTTTATAGTCATCTTCCCATCTCTTCTTCCAGTGGGTACAGTTGATTTCACTTCCTTTCCTGGTGTGTATGCGTCCAGTGTTCTCTTCAGGTGTGTGCAATTGACTTTGATATTCTGATGGGTTTCAAGTTGGGTACAGGCAGGTCTGAGGCACTCACTCTCCAGGTGGGTGAGAGCAGCAATGGTGCAGAGATGTCAGTAGACTCTGGGTTGCTTGGTCCTCAGGGGTTTAGTCATCTTACTGAATATCCTGGGTCAGGGTTTGCCAGGGTGGACAGAAGGAAGTTGGGCCCAAGGCAGGGGATGAAACAGGTCACCTCTTCACTCTCTGCACTCTGTGGGGGCCAGAATAGGCCAGCGATCTCAGCAGAGACAGGATCCCAGGGTCCTCAAGGACAGATTCAGTCTGCCTGCAGATCCCGGGGTGGGATTTGTCAGGGTGGGCAGACAGAAGTTGGCCCAAGGCAAGGGCTGAAGCAGCTCACCTCTGCACTCTCTGCACTCTGTGGGGGCCAGAATTTCATTTCATGGGCATTCTTAAGCAAAGTCCTATAACTGATTACAGACAAACCCTATGCCAAACATTAATCCATATTACATGCTGTGCTATCCTAAATGAAGGATATCTTCCTATTGAAAAGAATGTCTGGAAGGATGTCTATAATTTGACACTGTCAGTTTTCCAGAGGACCTTGAACCAACTAGATTTAAATAATTCCAAAATAAAAAATCATCAGAAAATTGAAGGTGCTTGATTTCTGGATAACTCAAAATGGCAGTGAAACCTGGTCACATGAAACTTCCCACTTCAGTGTGTTTAACATCATTAGATATCATCATTGTAGTCTCTGTACTGCTAATTTTCACATACAAAAAAAGACCCATTTTTGCTCTTTGTTCCTAAATACTAAGAAAACCAAATTTGTTGTCTTCATAACAAGTCAAATAGCACCAACTCTAGGATATCGGTACTTGGCTTGTGGATTACATAAAGAAATACTTTCTGACATGAACATATCAGGCAAAGAACTCAGTCTTCACATCCCTTAATGAAGGAAATTCAAAAATAAAAAATGAAAGGAGGCAAAGATGAAAAAAGCCAAACAAAGCTTAACAAAATCAGAAATGAATACTAGTAGGAGCAAATAGGAAAAGATAATAGACAGGAAGACCTTAGGGAGGCAGGGAGGTTGAAAAATATGAAGCAAGGAAAGACTGATGGAAAGAAGGACAGATATTCAAGTAGATCATATTTATTAAATCAGGGGTGTAATGGGGAAGGGCCAAGGCCTGGTCCAGGATGATGTGGTAGACTTTGGGGAGACCCTTTTGAGGGTCTTACCCTGCCTGGGAAGTGGAGGGGGGATGGCTAGGGAAAGGTTGGATGTTGGGGGGGAGGGGAGGGAGATGGAGAAGGGATTGACATATGAAGCAATCTTGTTCCTAATTTGATAGTAATAGATAAAATTAAATTATATAAATAATTTAATAAATAAATTATAATAATAAAATAAAATTATAATTATAATTAAATATTATGGTTTAATATTCACTCTCTCTGTTCTTGTCCTTTTTTGAGTGGGGGAGACAAAAGAAGAGATGAAGAGGGTCAGAGGAAGAGCAGAGAAAAGAAAGCTGGGAGGAAGTGGACGTTGAGAGAGAGAGAGAGAGAGAGAGAGAGATCAAAAGTGGGTAGGGATCTGTCTTTTAAAGGGGCACTTTAAACCTGCCCACACAATTAGTACCCATGGAACCCTGGACTGAACAGATTAATTCATGAGTAAGTGCATCCTGCCAGGTGACTTGGGCAGGCCAGCCTGAGGGGGGTACCTTTCATTCCCACCTTCACTGATTATTGAAAGTTGGGATGTTAGACTTGGCAACTTAGGGAATAATGATACCGAGTTCTCAAGACTGCTTCCTGCTGATGTAGGGGTGTTTATCATCTTTGGTGACCCAAGAATTTGGGGGTACTACCGCATGCTGGAGTAGCTGGTTGCTCCACCCCATTCCAGGATGTGTGGCACTCACTGGGTCCTCCTAGACATCAATAGATGGCAGCAGTGTAGGACATGAGATTAAGTATAGAAAAAATGTTTCTTAAGTCCTGGTAATAGAGGGGACTATGGTTGGATGAGGGAGCATTTCCCCGAGGGAGAGATCCCAGATGAGGAGGAAAAGAATGAGGGACCATGGAGAGGCTGAATACAATTTATCTGGAGTGATTCTTTGGATATGTTTGCCTGGGTCCCATTCAGCTCCCAGGAACATACACGAATCCTTTGGGTTTGAGAAAAATATAAATTTGAGATACACCAACTGCCTCTTTATTATAGTAGCGACTTGGCTGAAAGTGTTCATATTTTGGAGAGTGAAGGGTATCATTAGGACAATAAAAAGCACTTTAATTTTGCCATTGTAGAGTCTTTTAGCATACTCTTCAGTACTCTGCCTGGGAGACATACGCACACACACACACACACACACACACACACAGAGAGAGAGAGAGAGAGAGAGAAGAGAGAGAGAGAGAGAGAGCGAGAGAGAGAGAGAGATTGACAGAGTAAGGCTCAGTTTGGTGGAGAGCAGTCGAGAACAAGTACAGCTGCAGGTTTTCCCCCAGGTTGCAGCAGCAAAGACAGAGGGCCAGAGACTGAGAGAGAGAGAGAGAGAGAGAGAGAGAGAGAGAGAGAGAGAGAGAGAGAGAGACTAAGTTTCATTGTAGCAGGCAGGCCCTGTGAAAAGCAGGTAGAGTTATAGACTCCCACCCAGGGTGTAGAGACATATACAAAGACAATTGCAGACCTGATGGGGGAAGTGCTTCTGTGTATGTTTCTCTTATTGGATGATAAATAAAGTACTCTTTGGCCAATGCGGCAGCAAGTTAGGCAGGACTAACAGTTAATGAAGATTCTGGGAAATGTAGTAAAGAAGTGGTGTTCTGGGCAAGAAATGACATAGTAGGGAGACTCATATATAATCAAGGCAAGAAGGAAGTGGGCCCCTTCTCTCTTCCTCCAGAGTTACCATTGGAGCCAGGGAAGACAAGAAACTTGTTGCTGGCATCTAAAAAGAAAAATCTTATAAAATATATAGATTTATGATAATTAAGACTGAGCTAGCAGATGAGAAACTCTAGTCATTGGCCAAGCAGCATTTGTACCTAATATAAGTCTCTGTATATTATTTTGGACACCCTTGTGGCCAGCAGAAGTCAAGCAGGTGGCTGAAAGATTTATCATAACAGAATAGTGTCAGTGAGCAGGATGACCCCATGCCCCAAGGTTCCCAGAGGAAAGGAAAATCTGCCACCAATGCAGGCCCCGACATGCCTCTGAGAAACATAGGAGCAGGTTACATATGCTTGCGCTGTACCTGGGCTCTTTGGGGTTGGACTTGGCACTCCTGATATGGAATGCAGCCCCACAGAGACTAGAGAAGTTGCTTTTAGAGAGATTTCCTGACTCAACAAAAGTAGAAAAAAAACTCCAGGACACTTTTTAAGTAGCCTCACTGCCTCAGTCGGCACAGCATGAGACTTTTGATGTGGGTTTGTTCCCGACCCACCTGGCAGTGGCAGTAACCACATCTCCTAGCTGGTGGCATAATCCTTGGAAGACAGTGGCTTAGAATGCCTCCACATTAATTTTTTGTGATATCATTTAACAGTTAAAAGCCTGGTGGCCAGAAAAAGGTAAAGATTTACAGTAAAGACTGATACAGATAAAGAAAAACCTCTAAAGGTTTACACTGTGTTTAAAAATATATGTAGGCTTGTGAGAGAAAAAAATAACAGGAGGAAATAGAGTTATTGGGTATGGTGGCACATACCTTTAATCTCAGCACTCCAAAAGCACAGGCAGGTGGATTTCCACAGAGTTATCCTGTCTCGGAAAAAAGAGACAAAAGGAAGTCAAAATGGAATAACAGAAAAGCCACCTAAAGATGAAAAATACACTCAGAGTCTGGGTAATATATGCTATATTGTTGTCTTTAAGTTGTTTGATTGCCAAGGAAAGAGTTAATGCTGCCAAAATACATTTGATTGTAAGTGTCGCTTAATTAATCCAAACTATATATTTTAAAAACACTTTGACTTCAAAATTTAAGTCTAAAGAAAGGCTACTTGGGAAAAAAGTTTTTGCTTGTGTTTCCGCAGAAAATGAAAAGCTGTGGATTCCTTCCACACTAATATGTTTTGATCAAGAAAACCCCCCTGAAGCTGAGACCAAAGTGATCCTACATCCAAAACAGCTGAGATGATGCAGTCTTGCAGACTACAATAACAAGGACTTGGTCAGAGTTCTGTGTTTTATCATGATCCCCATGGTATGGATATCGTCCCCAATCAGCAGGAAGCAGTTTGGAATGAATGACGCCCAAATTCCCAAATATTGTTTACAAATATTTGTTTTCATTTAATAAGGTTGGTTATAAATGGTAATGAGCATAGTCAATATCTTTCTAAAGGAAAAAAGGAGAGTAGGATATAGGAATGAATACTTTGCATTGGTATGAATTTAAGTTTATAGATACAGATTTAAGGTCAATTTTGTGATATGTATATGTCTCCTCTTGTTTAGGTATTGTGTTTATACAGATCTTTTAAAATGATATGCATAATTCAATACAGGTTATATAGTCACCTATGATAGTCAGAACTTATAATTAGGTTAGTTAGGTTTTCTAGATACACGTACAGAGATGTATTTGAGATGAATATGAGTTGTTCAAACCTTTGATAGACCTACAATACATATGGCATTTAAATGGTTTAAGGTTTTTTTTTGGCAGTGAGACACAACTTCTCCTGTCACAACAATTACTTCTCAAAGGAAGTTGGGAATTGAAGAAAGTTGTTATGGAGGTTGTTTTCGACCATGGAAAAACTGTTCAAATTCTTTTGTGGAGCAATGATAAACTAAGAAGTATATCAATGGGCTAAGAGTATGAACAGAATCACATTACTGCACAAATGGTGATTTTTCCATAGTTAACTTCTTTCAGAAAGGTTTTAATTGCAATTCTTAGATTAGATTGAAGGACTATTGGACTGCAGCTAGGGTTGCATGAAATGATGTCAGCATCAGGACAGAGTTCATTAGGCAGAGACAGCATCCTCCATGAGTATGGTGGGAGCCTGTCCATGGACATGGTATGCACATATATCAGCATACACTAAGCCTTGGCCGGTCTGTAGATCTCTCTGTCTGTCTTTTCATTTTCTAAATCTCTATCATTCAATGTGTGTGTCTCTGTGTATCTGTCTCTCACTCTCTCTGTCTCTCTGTATATGTCTCTACAACCTGGAGGGCTTCTCCAAAACTACGTGCTTTGCACTGGGCGTGACTGCTACACTGAGCACCTCTCTCTCCCTCTCTCTCTCTCTCTTTCTCTCTCTCTCTCTCTCTCTCTCTCTCTTTCTCTTTCTTTCTCTCTCTCTCTCTGGTCCTCTATCTTTGACTCTGAAACCTGGGTGATTACCTGCAGCAGTACTTGCTCTGGACTGGTCTCCATATAAACTGACCCTTTATCTGTCTGTTTGTATGTGTCTGTGTGTGTTCTCTCTCTCTCTCTCTCTCTCTCTCTCTCTCTCTCTCTCTCTCTCTCTCTCTGAGTACTGAAGAGCATGCTAATCCACTCTACAATGGCAGAATTAAATTGCTTTTTTATTGTACTAAAGATACCCTTCTCATTCCAAAATGAGAATCCTTTCAGCCATGTCACTTCTATCATAAAGAGGCTGCTTATGTGTCTCCAATTTATGTTTTTGGCAAACACAAAGTATTCCTGTAAGTTCCAGGGAGCTGAATGGGACCCATGAAAACAGGTCCAAAAAAGATGCACTCCAGATAAATATTATTTAGCCTCTACATGGTCCTAGATTCCCTTCCTCATCTAGGACATCTCTCTCGTGAAACACTCCCTCATGCTCCCCTCTAATACCAGGACTTCAGTAACATTTATTTTTCTAAACTTAACCTCATTTCCTACACTACTGACATCGTGCAAGGTCTAGGAATACCCGTGGAGTGCCACACAGCCTGTACAAGGAAGGAGCAACCAGATACTCCCGGATGTGGTAGTGCATCAACATTCTCAGACTTGAATATTGGACATTTTCTACCCTTTTCCATGAGTTCAGCCTGATTCTGATTTCTGAGATCGAGGGTAGCCAGTATAACTTGATCTCGACGATGGGAAATTCATTTGATGATTAAGAGATTGTTCTAGTTACTGTTACCATGGAAAAACTGTTCAAATGCTTTTGTGGAGGAATGTCATATTCCCTAAGAAGTACATCAATGGACTAAGAAAAATGAACAAAAGTTGAGTTTTCCATGGTTAGCTACTTCCAGGAAGGTTTAAATTCCATTTCTGATATTAGATTGAAGGATCATTGGAATGCAGCTACATAGTTGCACGAGATGATGTCAACAGCAGGATCTAGTTCATTAGGAAGAGACAGTATCCTCCATGCATAGGGTGGGGGCCTGCATCTGGACATGGTATGCACTTATCTCAGCTTACACTAATCCTTGGTCTGTCTCTGTGTTTGTCTTTCTTTCATTCTCCATCTCTCCCTCTATAACTTCCTGTCTCTGTCTCTGTGTATCTCTGACTCTCACTGTCTATGTCTCTCTGTTTATGTCTCTGAACCCCGGTGATCATCTACAATTCTACCTGATTTGCACAGGACCTGTCTGCTACAATGAGAAGAATCTCTCTCTCTCTCTCTCTCTCTCTCTCTCTCTCTCTCTCTCTCAGTCTCTCTGGCCCACTGTCTTTGCCTCTGCAACCTGGGTGAATACCAGCAGCTCTGGACTTGCTCAGGACTGTTATCCACGTAAACTGATCCCTTTGTCTATCTGCCAGAATGTGTTTCTGTGTGTGTGTCTGTCTGTCTCTCTGTCAGAGCACTGAAGAGCATTCTAAACCACTCGAAAATGTCAAAATTAAGGTGCTTTTTATTGTCCTAAAGATACCCATCACTTTACAAAATATAAACACTTTCAGCCAAGTGGCTTCTATCATAAAAAGGCAGATGATCTGTTTCAAATTGATGTTTATCACAAACCCAAAGTACATTATAGGGAGCTGAATTGGACCCATGCAAACAATCCAAAGATCCACTCCAGATAGGTAGTATTCAGCCTCTCAATGATCCCAGATTCCCTTCCTCCTCATCTGGGACCTCTCTTTCTGCAACTCCTCCCTCATCTTACCATGCTCCCATCTGACATCAGGACTTCAGAAACTTTTTTTTACTTAACCTAATCTCCTACACTGCTGACGTCATGAGAGTTCTGGGATTCCCCAGACAGTGCCACACAGGCTGGAATGACATTGAGCCACCAGATACTCTAGGATGAAGTAGTACCACAATATTCTAAGGTCCACCAAAGATGTTGAATGCACCTTCATCATCAGAAAGCAATCTTGAGAACTCAGAATCTTTTTTTCATAAGTTGCAAAGACAACCCTCCCAAATTTAAATAATCAGTTAAGTTGGGAATGAAAGGTGCTGGCATCAGGCTGCCTGGCCAAGACACCTGGAAGGGTTCACTCCTTCAGCCAGTACTCTGTTCAGTCCAGGGTTCCATGGGTACTAAGACTGCAGGCAGGGTTAAAGGAATCTTTTAAAAGACAGATCCTGACCCACACTTGCTGTCTTATTCTCTCACTCTAACCTTCCACTTCCTCTCTGTTATCTGGTCTCTGCTCTTCCTCTGACCCTCTTCATCTCTACTTCTGTCTCCCTTAATCATCCTCTCCAGCCCTGTCAGAAAATATGAGGTTCATTGACATTCTAAGCTGCTTGTTCCATTGCTCAGTTTTCTGTTTCCATTGTGTTCTTTCCCCTTTCACTCAAAAAAAAGAACACTGGAGCTGTGAAAGCCAGGGAAGCTCTTTCTGTGACCTGCCTCCAAGCCCAGGCAAGGTTGAGCAGGAAACAGCAGAGATTTTTCTGGGATTGAGGGACCAGTGAGACACCCCTTCAGGTCGATGTGCTTTCCAAAGATGAGGTCCACCACCACATTCGCTGAATTACCTGTGTGTTTCAGCTTTATGCCTTCGGCAGTTTCTTCCCTCCACTTTTTGGACCCCTGTTTCCACTCGACTGTTCGGGCATTTGTTGTTCCACATTGGCGATGAGTTCAGGCTGACTGTGACTTCTGAGATATTGGGTAACCAGCCACCTTCAGCCTCACCCATTGAAAGTACTTCTTGTGTTTTAGGGAATCTAGTGGTTACTGTTACCATGGAAAAACTGCTCAAAGCCTTTTGAGGAGGAATGTCATATTTTCTAAGATGTACATCAATGGACTAAGAAAATGAAAAGATCCACATTACTGAACAAAAGGTGAGTTTTCCAGTAGTATTCTCCAGGAAGGTCTAAATTTCATTTCTTAGATTAGATTGAATATCATTGGACTGCAGATCCCTGGGTGCATGAAATGATGCATCAGTAGAGATTTCATTAGGCAGGGACAACATACTCCATGAGTATGTTGGGAGCCTACTGATGGACCTGGTATGCATTTATCTCAGCATAAACTAAGCCTTGGCCTGTCTGTGTGTCTGTCTGTCTTTTCTGTCACTAACTCTCTCTCTATCACTCACTGTCTATGTGTATCTCTGTCTCACATTGTCTCTTCCTTTCTTTATATGTTTCTACAACCTGGATGGCCTCTACAATTCTACCTGCTTTGCACTGGGCCTGCCTGCTACACTGAGTATCTCTCTCTCAATCTCTCTCTCTATCAGTATCTCTGGCACACTGTCTTTGCCTTTGCAACCTGGGTGAATATCAGCAGCTCTGGACTTGCTCAGGACTGTTCTTCACCTAAACTGATCCTTTTGTCTTTCTGTCTGTATGTGTCACACTCTCTGTGTCTGTCTCTCTGTCAGAGTACAGAAGTGCATGCTAAAACACTCTAAAATGGCAAAATTAAGGTGCTGTTTTATTGTCCTAAAGATGCCCATCACTTTCCAAAATGTAAATGTTTTCAGCCAAGTCACTTCTATAATAAAGAGGCAGCTGATGTGTCTCCATTTTATGTTTTTGGCAAACACAAAGTATTCCTTTAAGTTCCAGGGACCTGAATGGGACCCGTGCAAACAGGTACAAAGATTCACTCCAGGTAAATAGTATTCAGGTTCTACATGGTCCTATATTCCCTTCCTCCTCATCTGGGAACTCTCTCTAAGGAAACACTCATCTGTATATCGTCCCCTCTTATAACTGGACTTACAAAATGTCAGAGCATTCAATTTGCCACAGTGTACCAAAAAGTTGAAGGAATAATCTGCCGAAGGTGTAAAGCTGAACCAGACAGATGGTTCAGCGAATGTGGTGGTGGACCTCATTCTTGGGAAAGATACCAACATGAAGCAGTATCTCACTGTTTTTCAGTCTGACAAAATCATCTTGGTAGTTTTCCACTCACCCAAGCAAGGGAGGGGATAGATGTCACAGAAAGAAAGCCTCTCTGGCTTTCACATTTCCAATTTTGGTCTTTTGTTAAATGCAAGTGTAAGCTCTCTTTAGATTTGGAACCCTGGTCAATGTAACAAGAACCTTAGAAAGTCCATGAACAGAAGATTTTCTGACAGGGTGGCAGAGGGTGATTGTGGTAGCCAGGAAAAGAGAGGAAGAGGTTCAGCGGAAGAGGAGAGTGGATAGTAGAGAGTAATTGGAAGTAGAGAGACAGAGAGAGAGAGAGAGAGAGAGAGAGAGAGAGAGAGAGAGAATGAGAGAGCATGAGTGTGTTGGGATTTGTCTTTTAATGTTGGTCCCCACGGAATCCTGGACTGAATAGAGTACTGCATGAATGGGCACTTCCTGCAATTTGACTTGGGCAGGTCATCCTGATGCTAGGAACTTTTATTCCTACCTTCACTGATTATTAAAAGTAGTGGTGTTAGACTTACAATTTGGGGGAATAAGGAAATCGAGTTCTCAAGAGTGCATCCTGCTGATGTGGGGGCAGTAACAATCTTTGGGGGACCCGAGAATATTGGAGTACTACCTTATCCTGGAGTATCTGGTTGCTCCACCCCATTCCAGTCTCTGTGGCAGTGTCTGTGGCTTCCAAGATTTGGCCAGATATCAGCAGTGAAGGAGATGAGGTTAAGTTTAGAAAACATATTTTTGAAGTCCTGGTATCTTAGGGGAGGATGATCAGATGAGAGAGAGGTTGCAGAGGGAGAGGTCCCGGATGAGGTGGAAGGGAATCTGGGACCATGGAGAGGATGAATACTATTTATCTGGAGTCGTTATTTGAACCTGTTTGCGTGGGTCCCATTCAGGTCCATGGAATTTACACGAATCTTTGGGTTTGGGAAAAACATATATTTGAAATATATCAGCTGCCTCTTTATGATAGAGGCAACTTGGCTGAAAACATTCACATTTAGGAATGTGTAGGGTATCTTTAGGACAATAAAAAAGGATATTAAATTTGCCATTGTAGAGTGTAGAGTGGTATAGAATTCTCTTCAGTACTCTTACACAGAGTCAGACACACACACACACACACACACACACACACACACACACACACACACACACACAGAGAGAGAGAGAGAGAGAGAGAGAGAGAGAGAGAGAGAGAGAGAGAGAGAGAGAGAGAGAGACAGAAGGAAAAAGGCTCAGTTTACGTGGATACCACTCCAAAGCACGTACAGCTTCTGGTATTCACCTAGGTTGTAGACACAAAGACAGAGCGCCAGAGAGACTGAGAGAGAGAGAGAGAGAGAGAGAGAGAGAGAGAGAGAGAGAGAGGGTCAGTATAGTAGGCTGGACCAGTGCAAAGCAGGTAGTGTTGTAGACCCCCACCCAGTGGGTGGAGATATTTGCAGAGAGACAGAGATATATGGTGACAGATATAGTGAGTAATAGAGAGTTAGAGAATGAAAAGACAGTCCAACAGACAGACACACTGACAGACCAATTCTCTCTGTAGCCTGAGACATGTGCATACCATTAACAGCTGCAGGCTCCCATCATATTCTTGGCAGATGCCATCTTTGCCTAATGAACTCTTTCCTGTTGCTGACATCATGTCTTGCAACCAAGAAACTGCAGTCCATTGATCTTTTAATCTAATCTAAGAAATGGAATTTAAGCCTTCATGCAGGAAGCTAACCATGGTAAACTCACCTTTTGTTCGGTAATGTGAGTCTTTGCATTTTCTTAGTCCATTGTTGTACTTCTTGAGGAAGATGCCCTTCCTCCACAAAAGCCTCTGAACAGTTTTCCCTCTGTAACAGTAACCGGAAGGACCCCTTAAACATAAGATGTATTTCCCATGGGTGAGGCCATAGTAGGCTCGGTACCCTCCATCTCAGAACTCAGATTCAGGCTGGAACAAAACGTCCAAACTTTCGAGTTGATTCAAGGGTCAGAAAAGTGGTATGAAGGAAGTGCCCAAGGATTTAAGGTGAAAAACACAGGTGACTCAGCGAATGTGTTGGTGAATCTCAACACATTCAGACCTGAAGGGGTGTGTTACCAGTTGGTTGGTCCTAGAAAAATATCTCTGCAGTTTCCCACTCACCCAAGTGTGGGCAGGTATAGAGGTCACAGAGAGAAAGCCTCCCTGACTTTCACAGCTTCAATGTTTGTCTTTTGTTTACATGCAACGTGAAAGTTCTCTATGGATTCAGAGCCCTGAGCAATGGAACAGGAACCATAGAGAGTTCATGAACCATAGAGTTTCTGACAGGGTGGGAGAGGGACAGTATTGGAGACAGGAGAAAAGATGAAGAGGGTAAGAGGAAGACCAGAGAGTAGTGAGCAGAGGGTAAGGGGAAATTAAGAGAATGAGAGAGCATGAGTGGGCGAGGGTCTGTCTTTTAAAGAGGTCCTTTACACTTGCCTGCAGATTTAGTATCCTGGGAACTCTGGGCTGACCAGAGCACCACCTGAGTACATCCTGTCAGATGACTGGGGCAGGCCTGCATGATGCCTGTTCCTTTCATTCCCACCTTCAGTTATCATTAAAAGGTGGGTTGTTAGACATGGCAGCATAGGGAATATTCACCTCAAGTCCTCAAGTCTGCTTACTACTGACCAATGGGGGCATTTCCAATGTTTCATTGAACTAAAAAACTGATGTGGTGCCACATCTTGGAAAAGCTGATTGCTTCTACCTAGTCCAGACGGTGTGGAACTCTCTATTGCTTCTTAGACCTGGGCAGATATCTGCTGTGCAGAGGAAAAGTTTAAGGAAAAAAAATGTTTCTTAAGTCCAGGTATTAGAGGGGAGGATTATAAGATGAGGGACCAAGATGAGGAAGGATGGTTGTCCAGATGAGGGAAAGCCTGATTACTATTTATTTGGAATGAATCAGACCTGATTTCATGTGTCTAATTTGGCTCTCTTCAAATTACTAGGATCCTTTGGGTTTGTGAGAAACATAATGTAAGACCCCTGGAAGGATCAGGCCTCTAGGATCTCAGCGCAGGACCATGGTCACCCCAATCACCAGGTGGAGTCGGAAGCTTGATGCAAACTTCACGAGTCTTTATTGTTTAATGAGCTAACCCCATGTTAGCTCGGGTTTTTCATCCACCCACCATGGCAGATGGCTAGGAAAGACAGCTCGAAGTGTCTGCATAGAGATCTTATAGGGCAGTGTAGGGGGAGTGTATAGGGGTATGCACAGGCTCAGGATTGTAGTGCCTCCAGGCTTGGAGAGCTTGCCCTGTGTTTATTGGTCAACTGGTTGTTATGGCTCATAGGCCCTCCCAGGGTGGTTGCTATGCTTTTCACATCATTGCTGTGCACTTGTTTGTAAAGCACACCCAGAGCCGTAAAGCATAGCACCACCAGCTAACTTCTGATTGGTTCCTTGCCAGGAGGCAGGCGTCTGACCTCTTAGTGACTAAGACAAGGTCAGACAAGCAGGTGTTTCACCTGTTATGGCTGCCGAAATGGGGAGCTGGTCCCTTCAAGAAATTCTAGACATATTACAAGGCAAAGAAGCATCTCCATCATCGAAAGCATCAGAGTTCATGAGAGGGATAAAATTTGACCCTAGTCAGTGATTTGAAAATTTGAGAGACTCTCTAGCTGGATGGTTGTAGTCTAGCCACCCACAAGTTAGGCCAAGTTCAGGACAGACCATGTACAACTGCAAGCTTCTACCCAGGTTGCAGAGACAGACAGAGAGCCTAAGAGACAGAGAGATAAAGGCAGATACACAGAGACAGAAAAAGTAAGATAGGAGAATATCTCTGAATGTTCTTTACATCATTATAAAGTTTTGTGAAAATGATATCTTATTGAAAGCTAAAGACATGTTTTGATTTGCAATTTCCCAATGTCTATGGCTGTTGAATACTTTTCTATATTTCTTTCAGACATTTTAAATTCCTCAATTGAGAATTTACCTAACATTTTAATTGAATTATTTAGTGTTTTGGAAACTAGCTTCTTGAGTTCTTGAATAAATTTGGAAGATGAGCTCTATGTCAGATATAGGGTTGGTGAATATGGTTTTCAATTCTGTGGGCTGCCATTTGTATTGCTGACTGTGTCCTTTGCCTTACCGAAGCTTCTGGTTGTGTAGGGGGAAGAACAGAAGAGAAAAAACAGATACCAACAAAGAGCATAGTATTAAGAGAAATCAGGCACTAGGGAAATGTCTGGATTCTACAAGTCAGACACCAGGCAACCATCTAAGCAACAGTGGAGACGCTACCTTAAATGCCCTCCCCTGATAATGAGATTGATGTCTTAATTTATTTGTCATCCTTGGGCATTCATGAAGCCTTACAGAATCTTCTGAGTTTCAGGACGCACTGTTAATGAAGTGGCAATCTGAGTGTCTGTGCTATTATTATGTTCAGGAAGTGGTCTGCTGTTCAAATTCATTTAATGACACTTCACAATTACACTCCTAATAGGTTAAGTTTGCCAGTATTTTTATCGAGGTGTTTGATCAATTAGGACTTTATTTTGGTAAATAGAGGAATCATATATCACTAAATAACACATAAGAAATTTCTGAAACTCCATATACATCATAACAACTCTGACATATCATCTTACACCTGCCAGAATGGCTACAGAATAAGTCACCATTGATGTTTATACTGGAGAGGATGTGGAAAAGGGGAACGTTTCTTTGTTGCTCCTGGGAGTGAAAATTCGTACAACTTTTTGGCAGTCAGTTTGGAAGTTTTTCTGAAAATTGTGTATTAGTCTACTTCACCATCTAGCAATTCCACTCTTTGGCATATAGCCAAAATATTTATATTCATACATCATGGACATCTGCATAATGATGTTCATAACAGCAGTATTTGTAATAGCAAGAGTCTTGAAAATACCAAGATTTCCCTCCACTAAAAAATGGATAAAGAAAATGTGATACAAGTAATCAATGGAGTATTACTGAGAGGAAATAAATCAATAAAGCAAATGAATGGAACTAAAAGAAACCATCTGAGTGAAGTAAAACATACACAGAAACTAAAACATGCTAGTTACTCACAAGGGTATGGATATTAGACATAGAGCAAGTGATAAGTAGAGTATAATCTACAGCACCAGAGAACCTAGGAACAAGTAGGTCCCTGAGGACATACATGGTTCCTCAGTGTAGGGGAAAAGTACAAGATCTCCCAAATAATTTTGGAGCATGGGGAAGGAGGAGGTAGGTAGTAGAAAGGAAGGGGAGAAAAGGAGGGGATTGGAGAACATGAGGAATCAGGATGATTGTTTATAGGGAAGAATAGATGAGACCAAGAAAAGAGATACCTCAGTAGAGGAATACATCCTAGGTTTAAAGAGAAATATGGCACTACGCAAATGTCTAGGAATCTC
>NW_023277256.1:0-19173 GCF_003668045.3 Cricetulus griseus | reverse complement strand
TTCACAATATCCACAAGCAACATAAAATATCTTGGGGTAACACTAAGCAAAAAAAGTAAAAGACCTGTAAAATAAGAACTTTGAGACTTTAAAGAAAGAAATTAAAGAAGATACCAGAAAATGGAAAGATCTCCCATGCTCTTGGAGAGGTAGAATTAACATAGAAAAATGGCAATCCTGCCAAAAGCAATCTACAGATTCAATGCAATCCCCATCAAAATCCCAACACAGTTTTTCACAGACATTGAAAGAAAAATACTCAGCTTTATATGGAAAAATAAAAAACCCAGGATAGCCAAAACAACTCTTTACAATAAAGGATCTTCTGGAGGCATCACCATCCCCAACTTCAAGCTCTACTATAGAGCCATAGTTCTGAAAACAGCTTGGTATTGGCACAAAAATAGACAGATAGACCAATGTAATAGAATTGAAAACCCTGATATTGACCCACACACCTATGGATACCTTATTTTTGACAAAGGTGCTAAATCTATACAATGGAAAAAAAGATAGCATCTTCAACAAATGTTGCTGGTACAATTGGATTCAGACATGCAGAAAATTGCAGATAGATCCATACTTGTCACCATGCACAAAACTTAAGTGCAAATGGATCAAAGATCTCAGCATAAATCCAGCCACACTGAATCTTCTAGAACAGAAAGTGGGAATTACCCTTGAACAAATTGGCACAGGAGACGGCTTCCTGAACATTACACCAGTAGCACAGACATTGAGGTCTGCAATTAATAAATGGGACGTCCTGAAACTCGGAAGCTTCTGCAAGACAAAGGAAACAGTCAGTAGGACAAAATGACCACCCACAGAATGGGAAAAAATCTTCACCGATCCCAAATCTGACAGAGGACTGATTTCCAAAATATATAAGGAGCTCAAGAAGCTAGCCACCAAAACACCAAACAATGAAATTAAAAAGTGTGGTGCAGAACTAAATAGAGAATTCTCAACAGAGGAATCTGAAATGGCTGAAAGACACTTAAGAAAGTGCTCAAAATCATTGGCCATCAGAGAAATGCAACTCAAAACAACTCTGAGATACCACCTCACACCTGTCAGAATGGCTAAAATCAAAAATACCAATGACAATCTATGCTGGAGAGGATGTGGAGAAAAAGGAACACTCCTCCATTGCTGGTGGGAGTGAGAACTTGTAAGATCACTCTGGAAATCAGTATGGTGGTTGCTCAGAAAAATGGGAATCAGTCTACCTCAAGATCCAGCCATTCCTCTCTTGGGTATATACCCAAATAATGCATGTCCATACAACAAGGACATATGTTCAACCATGTTCATAGCAGCATTGTTTGTAATAGCCAGAACCTGGAAGCAACCTAGATGCCCCTCAACTGAAGAATGGATTGAGAAAATGTGGTACATTTATACAATGGAGTACTACTCAGCAGAAAAAAGCAATGGAATCTTGAAATTTGCAGGCAAATGGATGGAACTAGAAGAAACCATCCTGAGTGAGGTAACCCAATCACAAAAAGACAAACATGGTATGTACTCACTCGTATGTGAATTTTAGACATAGAGCAAAGGATTACCAGCCTATAATCCTCGTCACCAAAGAAACTAGGAAACATGAAGGACTCTAAGGGATAAATGGTCCCCAGGAATGGAAGTGGCATGAACTCCTGAACTAATTGGGAGCATGAGGGTAGGGAGGAGGGAGCTGCTACAATAAGAGCAAGAGAAGAGGAGTAGAGGAGAGGAAATGAGGGGCAGAAATATTGAGTTGGGGGAAAAATAGAGGAGAGAGAGCAGGATGAGAGATACCATATCAGAGGGAGGGAGCCACTATAGGTCCGAGAAGAGATCTGGAACCAGGGAAATCTCCAGAGACCTACAAGGATGACACGATCTGACAATCCAGGCAATGGTGGAGAGGATAACCTAAATAAAAGCCCTCCCCCTAAAATGAGATTGATGACTTCTCTTTATGCCATCCTCGAGCCCTCATCCAGTGGCCGATGGAAGCAGAGACAGACATCCACAGATATACAATGAACTGAAATCGGGAATTTAGTTGAAGACAGGGAGAAATGAAGAACGAAGGAGTCTATACCAGGTTGGCAAAACCCACAGGAACAATTGGCCTGAACAAGGGAGAGCACATCGACCCCAGATGCTGTCCGGGAGGCCAATACAAGACTGATCCAGACCCCTGAACATGAATAAGGAGGCCTCTGCACTCCAGGGAGCCTCTGGTGTTGGATTAGTATTTTTCCCTGTTGCAAGAAGGGACTTTGAGAGCCCATCCCATGTGAAGGGTTACACTCTGGCCCTGGACACATGGGTAAGGGCCTAGGACCAGCACAGGAAGATTTGGTGGGCTTTGCTGAGCCCCCGTTGAGGGCCCTACCCTGCTGAGGAGTGGTGGGTGGATGGGGTGGGGGGGTAGGCTGGGGTGGGAGGAGGATGAGGGTGAGGGGAGGAAGAGGGAGAAGGGACTTACATGTGAAACAAGCTTGTTCCCTAACTAGAAATAATAAAGAAATTTTAAAAAAAAGAAATAGAGGAAAAGGCTGGGCATGTTGGCACACATCTTTAATCACAACACTTGGGAGGCTGAGAGAGGTGGATCTCTGGGAGTTTGAGGCCAGCCTGATCTGAGAGTTCCAAGATCACACAAAGAAACCCTGTCTCAGAGAGAGAGAGAGAGGAGGGAGGAAAGAAAAAGAGAATATAAATGTATGTTTATGTATACATATATGATGTCAATAGAAATAAACCCTAACCTAAGGGGGAGAGTATGTATGCATATTGTTTTATGTGCCTTAAGCACAAACAAAATGCCACATACTATTTATAAATGTAAGTGTGGGTATATCAAAGTATTAAATGGACTGGAGTGCTTCTTTGTTCTCCAACATTAACTTTCTTACTAATAGTGTTTTTGTAAGAACAGTTGTTCAAATTTAGCAAACTAAGTTGCTGAGGCCATGGTCAAGGAAAGGATGTAATTAATCAGCCAAATTGGTTGTCAACCATTATTTCCTTAAGCATCATTAGGCATTTTTCTCTTGAATGTTTTCTTTTGTTATTGTTACTGTCCTTTAATAATTTTTGAGGACTTCTCACATGAACATAGCAATCTACATCGCTCCCTCCCTCTCCCCTTCCAACTTCTCCCATATTCCACTCCTAAATTATTATTGTTACAGATATACTTATATGTATGTATGAATGTATGTATATACGTATGTTTATGGACATGCAACCTACTGAGTCAATGTAGCTTTATTTGTATAACATGCATGAAGACGTGACCTCACCTTCTGTGATTTTTCCCTGAGCCCTAACTTTCATTGGAGATGTATCAATTAGCATTCAGCACACCACAGTCAAAACACGTCTGTATTTTAACCAGTTGTGGATCTCTGTAATCATCTCCATCTATTGCAATAAGAGGTTTCTTTGATAAGCAACATTTACCTGAGTGAAAGGATAAGATAGAAATTTACTGTTTTCAGAAAGTGCCAGTATTAGGCCCTCCTCTTTATCTATGACCGCTCCAACCATGGGTAGTTGGCTAGGTTTATGGTACCAGAGATTAATTCCTACTGTTGTACAAGTTTTAAATCCAATGATACAGCTATTGATTACCTCCAAGACAGAAGTGCCACTATTTCACCACTGTGGATATATTAACAGTCTGATAATTAATGCAGTTCATGGACTTTACTGCTTGCTAGTACTACCAATTATTCCTCTCCCTTAGCAACTTACATATTCTTCTGATATTATGAAACCTATCAATGTGATCTAGTGTTTTCTTATTACTATTCAACTCTAGACTATTACTAGTGAATGTCATCACAGAACCAGAGGAAAATTAGCTCAGATTTCAGAAAAAAGCCAAGAATTTTGTTTTGTTTTGATAGAAGGTGAAATTGAACTAAAAATCCTCCCTGCTTTCTTCCCAAATACTAAGATCATAGTATTATAGGTGAGCACTACAATGTTTGTCACCTGTTTCTTTTCTCATAGTTTAGCAAAATTATATAGACATTGTCTTAATTCACATTATTTTAATATTACAATAGTTACCACAAGTAGTATTAGCATATAACCAACTTCTGTTTCTCATCTATTCCCATCATCCATTAATAAAATTATTTATAAATATTGGCTTTTGGAGAGAGGGAAACAAAGAGAGAGAGAGACAGAGAGGCAGAGAGAGAGAGACAGAGACAGAGACAGAGACAGAGACAGAGAGGCAGAGAGAGAGAGGAGAGAGAGAGAGAGAGAGAGAGAGAGAGAGAGAGAGAGAGACAGAGTAGGTGCTCTCAGAGACCAGAGATGCCAGATCTCAATGGAGTTGAGTCACCGACAGTTGTGAGCTTAGACATGAGAGTTAGGAACTGAACTTGGTTCCTCTGCAACATCAGTACATGTTCTAAACTGCTGAGTCATCTCACCAGCCCATATAAACAAAATTGTGAATTTATACTTAGTTAAAGTAGATTTGTGATGCTAGAAATCAAACACAGGGCCTTGCACAAGCTGGGTAAGCTCTTTCACTGCTAAGGTCCATCCCAATCCAGCACAGCACTACAAAACAGTTGTTGAATCAAGTCTCATGAGAACCCTTTGTCTATAAAACATTCTTTCACATAGGGAACTGAGAACTCTGTGTGATCTCTCTCTCTCTCTCTCTCTCTCTCTCTCTCTCTCTCTCTCTCTCTCTCTCTGTAGTCTTTCTAGAGTTAACCCAGTTTTAAATGTAAAGATGTATTTTTTGAGTGTGTACAAGTGCCTAAATGTATGTAACTATACTAAGCACTTAGACATCCCCGGTACCCACAGGGATCAGAAGAGAGTGTCAGATCCCCTGGAACTGGAGTTGTAACTTGTTAAAGCCACCATGTGGGTGCTGGGAACCAAACCCAAGTCCTCTATAAGATCAGCCAGTGATCTTAACCACTGAGCTCCAGGCCCTACAATTAACATTTTAATAAAGGTTTGTTTGTTTGTTTGTTTTTCACAATATTTTAGTGTGAGAATTAGGATAAATTTCCAGTTTTATTGGCCAAGTTAATCAAAACATGCAAAAGGGCTAGGCATAGTGGTACACATCTCTAACCCAGCACTCAGGAAGAAGCAAGAGGATTTCAAGTTCAAGGCTAGCTTGGGCTAAATAATTGGAACCTTGTCTCAAATACGGAAAACTGTCTGAACATGTAGACGTAGGCTGACTCCAGTAGTAGTTCTGTGATGGAGAAGACTGCATATATTAAACCTTGCTGCCACCACATCCTCATCTTTCTCCAAGCATCTCTCGGTGTCATCATGATCCATCAAAGAAAGTACAGTGACTACATAAATGAGGGAGGCCATTAAGGTGAACTATTCCAGAGAACAGCACCCTGAGGAAAGAAGTGCCCGAATTATACACGGTTTTACACTGAGTTCTTTCCCCAACCACAAAGGGAAGATGGATATTCTTTGGTCAGATGAACACTTTATGAGATTTTATACTATATAAAGAGACATCTTCAGGGCCTTGTGTATGCACATTGTAAAACCTTGAAATATTTTATGTTACAGCATACATATTTAATGTGATAATAAAAAAGCTTATTTATTTCAAAATCCCTTTTATTCTTGCTTATATAACCAAACAGCTTGATGCTATTGGCTAAAATCTTAAAACTTTCATTATTCACATTGGCAGTGGGACTGTGCCCAACTTCCAGAGATGTATAAATCAGACTCAGGCAGAAACGACACACTCAGGATGAGTGATTTGACATCCATATGGGAGCACAGTGTTGGAGACTGAAAACTACATGTTGTTTTAAGGCCCAGTGGGTTTCTTCGGTTCCACTATCCCTACAGCAGAATCTTATTCTTACATTTTTATCTACAACAATGGCTAAATTACAAACCTAAAACTATTCAGTAAATGTAACACAACACCATAAAAGAACAAGGGATGACTTTAATAAAAAGCAGAAATCTCACTGAACTAGTAAGCTGATTTTTTTTAAAAGTTTAAAAATCAGATCAACAAATGGAAATTCATTTAAATGACACCAAATGGTATCTTACTACTCAACAAATACAGGCTATTTAAAGACTTGCAAGCTTATTCAGGCAGTGGCTGTTACTGACTGTAGAGCTAGTAGCAGGCAGAAAACTGCTGCTTTGATGATTTTCTGTATCTAATGAGAGGAAGTTCTTGGGAAGCAGTAGCCATTGTTGAATTTCACTATGCTTACTTAAAGATCGAAACACAAATAGTGGGCTGTTACCAAGCAACACATTCTTCCACAACCAACATACGAAAAAAGACATGAATTTACACAACAGTCTTGCCTAGATTTATTCTGCAGGCAGCCATAGTGATGGTGAGAAGGGTCCCTGACTGCCAGTGGATGGTAGAGAGCGTTATTAGACAAAGTCTAAATTATAATTGTTATCTGATAATTAGAAAAGACTGTCACCCCAAACCCTTAAAATAACTTGTTAACCACACTAGGAGTCTGCTAATCTCTTCAGCTATATCCATACAGCATGATGGTATTTGAATAAAATTGAGTAAGCACTAGTCAAATATACACAACAATCAAAATTTTATAACTCAAAACCTCAGACAAGCACAAAGCTGGGAGTTTGATTGCCACAAGTACTACAAAATAAAATAATGAAAAAATAAAAATTTCAAAACCTTCTTAGAAAAATTTTTGTCATTTTAATCATGAATAGATAAATATGGTTCTGGTTGATTTTACTTTGGGAAACATAATTTTGTTTTGGCATGTTTTTTGCCTAATTCATTTTTATTTCTATCACTTTTAATACATTTTTATTCACTTGAGGTGTGTGTGTGTGTGTGTGTGTGTGTGTGTGTGTGTGTGTGTGTGTGTGTGTATGAGTGTGTGCACGCACGCATCTACATGCTACAGCATCAATGTAAAGGGCAGAAGACAATTTTTAAGAGGTGGTTTTCTCCTTCCATCATGTGGGTCCCATGCCATCAAAACTTGGCAGGAAAGTGCCTTAAGCCACTGAGTCATCCCACCAACCCTGTCTACTTCTTTTATGTGAGGAATAGAAATAAATCAGATTTTTACTGGTGTTCTGTGAATAGTTTCTATTTGCATGTTACAATTCATCCACTGGGGTTCACCCAGGGAAGATGTTTGGAATGAAGCTCACTTTTATCACTGACAGATGAGCATTAGTGTCACCAGAACTATACCAACATATAACTTAAATCAAATTCTGCCACAATTCAGAGAAAAATTATGTTGTTTGCAGGAAATGAATGCAACCGGAGAGAATCATATTTAGTGAATTAAGTCAGACTCAGAAAAACAAATATCACGTCTTCTCTCATTTGTGAACCCTGATTTTACACAAATAGATAAAACCACGGATGTATATACGTAGCATAAAACTACAAGCAATACAGTCTAGGGTAAAAAGGGGGTGGGAGAAAAAGGACAGGGGGGTTGTGGCGAGGGATGTGGTCAGAATACATTACATTACTTGTATGAAAATCTCTTAATTAGAGCCATGTACAGTGAAAGTCTGGGCACGCAACTCAGTTGGTAGAATGTTTGCCTGACTTGTGTAAGACCCTAAAGTCGATCCCCAGCACCCTATATTACATAAACAAGGGATAGTGTCACATGCCAGTAATCACACATGGGAGACGGATGCAGGAGGATCTGAAGAACACAGTCATACATAGAAAATTCAAGCAAGTCTGGGATGCATGAGACCACCCTCAAAACAAAAGTGTAAGGTTTAAAAGCATGTACAGTGAAGAGAAACAGAAAATATTTCTCTCCTAACTACCCACTTATGATCAACTTGAGGTGGTTGGTGCCTTTTGTGATCTGATATGATATCACATTATAAAATGATGGATATGGCTGTTCTGCTTTTAAAATGTCTCCTACTCCAGAGGCTGAGGACCTATGTCTGTGGCAGAGGGCTTACCTACCTTCTATGTGTGAGTTCTGTCCCATGCACTGGGAAGAAAAACACCCTCTATACTAAGTTAAACCTTTTGTCTCATGAGACAACATGCAGCAGCCATTCTTTTCATTTCTAACCTTCTAAAGAGCCTGTTGGAAATTATTTCAGGTGATGTTTCCTCTATTTCCTCTCTGGTTGTAATTGCACAGGAATTTCAGAAAACAAAGAAGAGATGTTTGATTACACTGTTCACAGAAGAATAGAGGGGAAATACACAATCTCCTCACAGAGCAGTAAAACTGCATGGATGACCCACAGGGCTCTTCCATTTGCTACAGATATGTTCTTACAGCCAGGGAACAAACACCATGGCTGAGAACCACTGATGCTTACCCTGAAAATGCTGGCAGAAGGTGCTTTTATTTCAGGTGAATTGAAATACATATTGATGAGATCACAACCATACTGAAAGGTAAGGACATATGTTTCCAATTAACCTTTTCATTCTCATAGCTTCTGTTTAGCTCACCCAGATATGTATAAATAAGTATTAGATATCTCTTTGATGTGAGGATGGGGACTCAGTAAACTAAGGTACTTTGTCTTTGCAGTTATATTTTAATGTCTATTGCAACACTGGAGACCTTAGGAAAGGTCTGAGGATATGGCTTAGTGGTACAACACTTGCCTAGCATTCAAAGAGTCCTGGTTTCAATCCCTAGCATCACATCTTCATGCATGTGCACATACACACACATGCACACACAAGCAGGTGCATGCGCATGCACGCGTGCACGTGCATACACACACACACACACACACACACACACACACACACACTCAGAAAAGGTTCCATTTTGTTACATATTCATTTAGGCACTCTTTTATCTATCCTATAAACAGTAGAGTGTATTTTGGCAGGCAGAGAGAGAAAGACAGAGATAGGAATCAGGGTTTATCATGGAAAAGAATATATGGATGGATACTCAGCAATGTGATAATAAAATCCATACATTAACTTTATGGAAACCCAGAGAAAGTCCTTAAGTGCAAATAAAATGTCTATATTTTTAGCATCTTTAAAATTAACTAAATTTTCTTTAACAGAAAAGAGAATGGCAAAGAAAAAGAGCAGAGAAAGCAAGAGGAAAAAGATTCTGGGCAGCCCAGGCTTGCCTCAAACTCATGATCCTCCTGCCTCTACCTCCTTCAGCAAATTCTACTAGGTTAAGGGCTGGACTGAGGAGGAGGGTAATGAAAGGGATATCTTGGTAGGGAGCACCAATTAGGAGTTAGGGAGAAACATGGTGCCAGGAAAACTCCCAGGAATGCACAAGGATGACCCCAGCTAAGACTCCTAGCAATAGTGGAGAGGGTAAGTGAACTGGCCTTTCCCTGTAATAAAATTGGTGACTACCCCAACTGTCATCAGAGACACTCTATCCAGTAACTGATGGAAGCAGATGCAGAAATGCTCAGCCAAGCACTGGGCAGAGCTCTAGGAGTCCTCCTGAAGAAAGGGAGGAGGGATTTTATGAGCCAGTGGGAGGGGCCAGTGTCATAGTCAAGACAGAGGAACCTACAGAGACTGCTGACCTGAGCTCATGGGAACTCATGGACTCTGAACCAACCGTTAGGGAACCTGCATGGGACCGACCTCAGCCCTCTGCATGTGTGTGACAGTTGTATAGCTTGGTCTGTTTCTATGGCTCCTAGCAAGGAGATCAGGACCTGTCCTTGGCCCTTAGCTGGCTTTTGGGAACCTGTTCCACATGATAGATTACCTCACCCAGCCTTTATGCAGGGAGAGGAACTTGATTCTACCTCCACTTGATGTGGCATGTTTTATTCAAGCCCACGGGAGGCCTACTCCTTTCTGGATGGAGATGAAAGAGAAGTGGCTGGGGAGAGCGGTAGATGGGAGTGGAGGCAGAGGAATTGGAGGAGAAGAGGGAGCAGAAACTGTGGTACATATAATAAATATGTAAAATAAATGAAAAAATGTTAATTAAATGAAGTAATTTTTTAAAAAGAACATTTTGGGCAGAAGAACACAGCCTTTGGAAGCACAGATATAAGGAAATGTTGTATGGGACGCTTGGAACGTGAGCCAAGGGCAGGTTAGGAGCAGTGTGTCTCTGTAAGCGCACATCTGAAAGGAAAACATTGACCACATCTCTAGTAGCTCATTCGCCAGAGAAAGAAAGACCCTGCTGAAAAGAGACAAGACATACTAGGAGAATTAGAAATGGAGCTAACATTTTTCTAAAAGTGAGAAATAACCCAAGGCCTCTGGGATGGGCCTTTTCTTCTAAATTGGGAAGGCAAATTCTAGATAGTAGCATTGAATGTTCTTTTAGGAGATAAAAGCAGGTCCCATGTTCCTAAGAATGTTGAAGATTTCTTTCCTGGTTCTTCTCACACATGACCAAAAAAAAAAAAAAAAATGGAGAAAATGAAATCCCTGCTTGGAGATGGGAAGAGAAATAATTCCTTTTATAGTATAGTGAGGCTTCTGCATTCTCAGCCAGTGTCAATCAAAATATTCAAAGAGGACTACATGTGTACTTAGTATGTGAGGACAATTTTCTTACTGTTTTTCCCTGAGCGACAAAGTATAATCCCTGTTTTCATAAGTATCAACTGAATTTAGTACTCTCACTAACCAAGAGATGTTTGGAATATACAGAAAGATTCCACAATGATCCCTGAGCCTTAGGTACAGGGGTTGTATTGTAGATGTAGCTATTGAAACTGTACTTACCATAAAGTCTCACCAACATGACTGCCTAACCATGAGCTGAACAAGGAAAAAACAATAGGCATGCTAACACAGATAGGAGAAAGCAGATGAGGCCACAGCCCTACACAAAGACTACAGGCAACTAAGGAATGCTGAGAGTGAGAGAAATAGTCTTCCCTGGGGAAGAGGACAAAAAGTGGTTATCCAATACCAAATGGTCAGCTCTGAAAACATAGTTATAAGTAACATATAGCAGTTGTACTTAGGAGTGTGTGTGTGTGTGTGTGTGTGTGTGTGTGTGTGTGTGTGTGTGTAAACATTTTTTTTTTTTAAAAAGAGTCATGAATTTTACAAAAGAGCAAAGAGGGGTATATGGGATGGCTTACAGAAAGGAAAGAAAAAGAGAAAAAGTGGATGTAATTATAATCTTATAAAACAAATGTTTTTAAAGTATGCCCTGCATTTTATTGTTGTTTTACTTTTGAATAAATACAAAAAAAGAGTCCAGAGCCAAGTTGATAGAATAACACTGAATTAAATTTGAAACAAGGAACTGAACAAACACGGCTGAAAATCACATTTGTGAGTTCTAGAGCCTATAAAGGAGCTACCCAGATGGCGGCAGGAAGCATGTGAACATAATGAGTTCGGGAACACAAAGGGGACTTAAACAGTGTGCTCTGTACACAGAGCTGTCATGAGAGTTGGGTGGGGAAAATTAGAAAAGTCTGGACAGGAAGCCAAGCAAATGCCCTGGGAGAAGGAGGATAGAAAAGAGAAAGAAACACTGGAGGAGAGGCAGAAAAGAATTCTATTGTGTGGAACAATTTGAGGAGTATTGGTATTAGCTCTTCTCTGAATTTTTAGTAGAAATCTGAGCTGAAACCATCTGGCCCTGGGCTTTTTTTTGGGGGGGGGGCAGGGAGACTTTTAATGACTGCTTCTATTTCCTTGGGGATAATGGGTCTATTTAAATTGTTTATCTGGTTTGATTTAATTTGGCATGTGGAACCTATCCAGAAAATTGTTCATTTCTTTTAAGTTTTCCAATTTTGTGGAGTAAAACTTTTTTAAGTATGACCTGAAGATTCTCTGGATTTTCTCATTGTCTGTTGTTATGTCCCTCTTTTCATTTCTGATTTTGTTAATTTGGATATTCTCTCTCTTCCTTTTGGTTAGATTGGATAAGAGTTTGTCAATCTTGTTGATTTTGTCAAAGAACCAAATCCTTATCTGACTGGGTCTCTGTATTGTTCTTTTTGTTTCTATGTTATTGATTTCAGTCCTGAGTTTGATTACTTCCTGCCATCTACTCCTCCTTGGTGAATTTGCTTCTTTTTGTTCTAGAGCTTTCAGGTGTGCCCTTAAGTTGCTAGTGTAAGATTTCTCCTAACTCTTTATTTGGGCACTTAGAGCTATGAACTTTCCTCTTAGCATAATAGCTAGAACCTGGAAACAACATAGATGTCCCTAAACTGAAGAAGGGAGACAGAAAGTGACATATTTACACAGGAGTCCTACTCAGCTGTTAAAAAAAAAAAAAGATGGCATCATGAAATTTACAGGCAAGTGGATGAAATTAGAAAAAAATTATTCTGAGTGAGGTAACCCAGAACCAGAAAGACAAAATAGGTGGTTATTAGGAGTAAAGTATAGGATAACCAACCTACAATCCACAGCCCTAGAGAGTCTAGATAACAAGGAGGGCCCAAGGAAGGATGCATGGGTTTCCCTGGGAAGAGGAAGTAAAAAAAGATCTTCTAGGTAAATGGTGAGGATTGGGGGAATGGAAGGATGGGAACTACAGGGAGCAGATTGGGTGGGCTGGGTGCAGGAGGTGGGTTGGAGGCAGTATGGAGGGGGAGAATGACAAAAGAGACATCATAATAGGGGGCATTTTGGGATTAGAAAGAAACCCGATACTAGGGAAAACCCCAAGAACCCACAAAGATGACTCCAACTAAGACTCCTAGTAATAGTAGATAGAGTGTCCAAACTGACCATCTACTGTAAGCAAATTGGTGACTTCCCTAATTGTCATCACAGAACCTTCATCTAGTAACTGATGGAAGCAGAGACAGAGATCCACAGATAAGCACTGCTCTGAGTTCCTCCAAGGGTCTTGAAGAATAAAAGGACAGAGAGATTGTACCAGACAGGGGAAAAATATTTTTAAAAAGCCTACAGATTAGTACCTATCCAATACCAAATGGAAAACAAAAGCCTACAAAAGTTTGCTTTAATATCTATCAACTCCACTGCAATATGAAGGCAAGTTCATCCACTGATGATTTTATTCTTTTTGTATAAAGTCAAATTTAAGGGTATAAATATTTTCTACTGAAACTTCCTTTTATTTTTACTTCCATGGATATATAAAAAATACCTTTTCCCAGGAAATCTGTGATTGACACTGCATGACAAGAAGAAACAAATGCTCTGGCAAAAAGCCTTCTATCTTTCTTTCACCACAAAATATACTTCTGACCAAAAAATTGATTAGCTATCCCTCTATATATGAGCAGAGTTCTTTGCCATCCACCTGTGGGGAAAAAATGGACAAGACAGATTCCTCATTTTCCTAACTTGAAGGTGATTGAGACCCTGGAGTCTGCCACAAGGGATGCTCATGTACATTTAGCATTTACACTCTTCTGGGAAGAGAGATTTCATACATTTTAACACCCAAATCAACCTTGAGTGCCCTTCTAAACCTCTACAAGTAATAAAGATGTGATGATCAATCCTGTACCTTTTCACAACGGCATCTTCCACGGGCTGTGAAAGTTTAATAGGAATCTATTTCTGAAAATTATGCTGTGTTGCTTTAGCTATTCTGACACCAAGGATTTGGAAAGGTGAATCATTCATTCTGTTGCTTGAAAAGACATCTGCAGAGAAAAGGAATCCAAGTTCCTTTTCAAATCTAAAAGTTTCTTTCAAAAAATGCATTTTGTTGAACACTCCATTGCTTTACCAGGTGTCTATCAAATGATGTCTTCTATTCTGAGAGGACAGTTTCAAGCTAATACACTTGCAAACAAGCAGCCTTTGTATAAGACATGTAATTTCTGTTACCAGCTCTATTTAATCAAGTGATATTGTGTTCATTTGCCCACATATTGTGGCCAAAAACAACAACAAGTGTTGATTTCCCCAGCTATAGAAAATCTTCTATTAGCCAAGCAAAGAACAGACTTTTGAATCTATCTTCTTCTTTTAACAAGAAAAACATGAAATATGCCATGGATTACATCTCAGCACATGACAAGAGCATGACACTATATAGTCTGGGTGCTGATTCTCATATATGATATGCAGACACCAGAGTCACATGTAAAATTAAATGAATTGTTAGTTCTTATCCCAACCTCAGATCTAGGATATCACAGCATGAGGGTGGGGGCCTCGAGAGTGCTTTCAATGAAGTCAAATCTGAAAGGCACCATGGCTCCTTTCACATTAAGTGCTGGGCATATGTAATGAAATCAGAATCTCTAGACAGATTGTTTTAAAGCTCTAGGGTAACCCCAATGTCAGCAAAATCAGAAAGCCAGTAGTCTAAACATCCTATTAAATGGTAAACATTGCATCCTTTGTAAAAACAATTCTCAGTCTTGGATAATCAAATTATTTTTATTTAATTTTTATTTAAATTAAAACAATCTTATTTTATATACCAATCCCAGTTCCCTCTCCCTCCCATCCTCCCATTCCCCTGAACCAATCCCCAATCCCATGCCCCATCCACTCTTCAGGGAGGGTGAGGCCTCCCATGGGGGATCATCAGACTCTGACACATCATTTGGGACAGGGCCTAGGCCCTCCTCTGTGTATCTAAGCTGAGAGAGTATCCCTTCACAGGCAATGGACTCCCCAAGTCCATGAACGAGGGATTAATACTAGTTCCACTGCCAGAGGCCCTATAGACTGCTTAGGCCTCCCAACTGACACCCATGTTCAGGGGACCTGGTTCGGTCCTATGCTGACTCCCCAGCTGTCAGACTGGAGTCCTTGAGCTCCACTTGCTCAGATCAGCTGTTTCTGTGGGTTTCACCAGCCTAGTCTTGACCCCTTTGTCCATCACTTCTCCCTCTCTACAACTAGATTCCAGGAGATCAACTCACTAGTTACCTGTGGGTGTCTGCTTTCATCAGCTACCGGATGAAGGTTCTAGGATAGCATTTAAGGTAGTCATCAATCTCATTATAGGGGAAGGGCATTTAAGGTAGCCTCTCCACTATTGCTTAGATTCTCAGTTGCTGTCATCCTTGTAGATACCTGGAGATTTCCCTAGTGCCATGTTTCTCGTTAAGCCCATAATGGCTCCCTCTATTAAGGTATCTCTTTCCTTGCTCTCCTTCTCTGTCTTCCCCCAACTCGACTTTCCTGATCCCTCATATTCTCTCTCTCCCCTTCTCCCCTCCCCTTTCTCCTATCACCCTCCCACCTCCCCTGTGCTACCAATTTACTCAGGAAATCTTGTCCCTTTCTCCTTCAGGAAGGGGGCAACATCCATGTATGTCTCTCTTAGGGTCCTCCTTGTTTCCTAGCTTCTCTGGCAGTGTGGATTGTAGGCTGGTTATCCTTTGCTCCATGTCTAATATCCACAAATAAGTGATATATACCATGTTTTCTTCCTGTGTCAGGGTTACCTCACTCAGGATGGTTTCTTCTAGTTCCATCCAATTCCCTGCAAAGTTCAAGATTTCATTGTTTTTTGTCCACTGAGTAGTACTCCATTGTGTAAATGCACCACATTTTCTCCATCCATTCTACAGCTGAGGTGCATCTAGGTTGCTTTCAGGTTCTGGCTATTACAAATAACGCTGCTATGAACATGGTTGAACATATGTCCTTGTTATATGAATGTGCTTCTTTTGGGTATATGCCTAAGAGTGAAATTGCTGGATCTTGAGGTAGACTGATTCCCATTTTCCTGAGAAACTGCCATACTGATTTAGTAGGACAAAATAGAAGCCCACGGAATGGGAAAAGATCTTCACCAACCCCACATCTGACAGAGGGCTGATCTCCAAAATATACAAAGAACTCAAAAAGCTAACACCAAAGCACCAAATAATCCAGTTTTAAAATGGGGTACAGATAGATCTAAATAGAGAATTTTCAATACAGGAATCTCAAATGGCTACAAGACACTTCAGAAATTTCTCAACATCATAAGCCATCAGGGAAATGCAAATCAAAACAACTCTGAGATATCATCTTATTCCTGTAAGAATGGCTAAAATCAAAAACACCAGAGACAGTTTATGCTGGAGAAGATGTGGAGAAAAGGGAACACTCCTCCACTGCTGGTGGAAATGCAAACTTGTTCAGCCACTTTAGAAATAAGTATGGCAGTTTCTCAAATTCTTTTTGTTTGGAGGTTGTTTGTTTTGTGTGATTGGCTTGACTTGAGAGTTCACATTTGGATCACATGGTTCATCTCTGAAATGCTTAGCACAACCCGGTGCACAATGCTTGGGTGAGAACAGATTTGCACACTCCACCCAGCATGTTTGGTCCTCACAGCAAACCTCTGTAGAGTCCTTACCACATTTTGTTTTTAAAATTGGAAGATTTACTGTGAGTTCGAGGCCAGCCTGGTCTCCAGAGAGAGTGCCAGGATAGGCTCCAAAACTACACAGAGAAACCCTGTCTCAGAAAAAAAAAATGGAAGATTTATTGGATCTGAAGAGAACAGAGTTTTACTTTTGTTTTAAATGGGCTCACATGGAGTAAATGACTTCCTCGTCACTACACAAAGCCCAAGCCTGAGAGCTCTCTCCCTAGGGATTGTCTTTTCCTTCAGTTTCTATGTGAGATGCTGTTTCCCTTTAGGCAAATTGAACACTCTTGCTTAAAGAGCTGTCTCCTATTCCATCTTTCCACTACCATTTTTGAGTCAGAAATCATATGTACAAAAGTCATCCAGAGGCCATAGCATCCTCACCGGCTTAGGTCCTCAACATCTCCTTCATGAGGTCACCAGGCACTTTGGATTCACAAATGTTAAAGCTGCAGGCACAGGATATGACATGCAGTAAGCAACACCTGAAAGGGGGAGAAGACTGTAAAATGGGCAACTCTCCTGCTTCATTGATCTTTACCACCAGTAATTCTCAAAAGAAAAAGAATCACCAAGTAGAGATGATGGTACAACTTTTTTGCTTAGTGAATTTGCTATTAGATTTATCACAGCCTTTAGATAGCTCAATACTGACTGTCATAAAAAAATGTGGGTCCATTAAGGTTGTTGCATAGTAGCATACAAATATATGGACATGCCATCTGTGCACCATCTACAAGAAAGTCCTATAAGTAATCCTACTCTGCTGTCCAAATCCAAACAATTATATCATGTTCAAGCCATATTTATAGATGGATAGCTGTACAGTCTCATTAGAAGATTTGAGCATTATTTCCTTCATCCTGCCTTCTCAATGTTTGAAGAGTGTGTCTGCACTCCTCCACGTCTGGGTGGCTAGATTGTCTGGCATGCTAATGAAGTTGTTTTTACAGAATAATTTACTTTTGCCCCCAGAGCTGTGCAATTCTAAAGGCTTTGTGAGTTTTATCGACTGTTCGGCCATAACTAAATCTAAACCTTGTTAAGCAAAATAAGACATCAAGATAATGAAGCATAATTGTGCAGAATCATTTGTGCATCGTGACTCAGATGAGATCATATTGCTACCCATGAGAGAAGAGCTCATGAACTCATCAGAATGATGCTGTTCCACTGTGCTGTGACGTGAAGTTAACACGTTCTCCCTAATGGATGGAAAATGAGCAAACACAAGTAACTTGGTAAGCAAGTAGAAAAGAATAGAATGGCAAGAATGAAAATCAAGATTTGAAACTGAAACCATTGCTCTGTCAGCAGCATCAAGGAAGCTCTGACTGGATGAGATAATGTGGAAATTAAAGTGTAGAAGGTGCTGCACTTTACAGATTCAGTAACCCAAATTCCAAATGTAATAGGCCCTGAGCTGTAGATCTTTCTGTGCCTCCATATCTTCATCTATGAAGTGTGGGTAATGATGGCTTTTAGCTCATAGGTTCTACTGGTACAAGGCTTGAAAAGATGTTTGGTGCCTACTGCAAACTACCATCTTCATCATCTAGTTCTATTTGTTTTCTTTTAAGAAGTGTTTCATTATGAAACACACAGGAAACAGACTAAAAGGGATTCTCTTTGTCTCTCTCTGACTTTAAACTTGAGATCCTGACCAGGATATCTTCTCCAATAACCCATTGACCTAGTTAGCCTCTCTGTTGATACGATCATTGACTCAAAGGAACTTGTGGATGAAAGGGTTTATTCAGCTTATGTGAAACAGCCTGTCACTGAGAAAAGGAAGCCAAGACAGGAACTGAAATAGACATAATGGAGGGAACCTATGCATCCTGGCTCATTTCCCCTGGCCTGCTCATCTGTGCTTTTTTTTATACAGCCCAAGTCCACCTCCTAAGGTGTATCACCACCCACACCGAGCTTGCCCTACTACATCAATTAAAAACCAAGACAATGTCCCACAGACATGCCCACATGTCAATATGAAAAGGGAATTCCTCAACTGAGGTTGTTCCCTCTTCCCAGGTGTGTCAAACTGACAACCAAGATTGGCTGCCACAGCCACATGCCTGCTCTCTTTACAGTCCAACACTGTCCTTAAATACCTTCAGCATTTTGCTTCACTTATGCCTACTGTGTAAGGTATTTGGTTTCCAAGTCTCAATCATTTTCATTATATGAGAACTGTGTGATATGCTAGAAAAAAATGAGTGGGTTTTATTTATGTAGCACATAAAAATATCATTCATCTTTCAAATTCATGGGAAACAATTACATCTCTATATCTGGAGAGGTGAGCAGAAAGACAGGCTGCTTAGCTCTACATTTCATTTTGGAGAGAGGATACCCAATTAAAAGTAATATTTGAGGTGGGCACAAGAGCAGTCTTTGCTAAGGACAACAGTTAGCACGAAGCACTGGAGCCCACCAAAACAAGCACTTGCCCAATTCCCCCATGTTATCCACTTGAGTGTTTCCTTCCTCTATAATGTTAATCCACTCAATAAATATTGAAAAGTTAGGATTAGTACATGCCTGATGGATGAGCATGACAAGAAGTCACAGTCTAATCATCTCTCTTTGATATAACCAAAATCAATTATTTTTAAAGCCAAGATTCTGGTCACATGTTTCAGAACCTGGCATCTCACAGTTTTATGCACCAGTTAAGCTTTTTTTCCAAAATGCTCATATATCCACTCAAAAGCAAACAAGGCTGGAATATTTATTTAGGCAACTGCCTGAAGCCCTTTTTAGCTTCCAAATGATAATACATATCTGAGACACAAGGCTGGGGGGAAAACTTAGTAAGATGTTTGCTAAATTTGATTTTTAAAAATTATTTTCAGGGTTTCAGTAGCAAGCTTGTTATTGGTGGGAAATTCACTCT
>NW_023277255.1:0-19209 GCF_003668045.3 Cricetulus griseus | reverse complement strand
ACCCAACTCATGAAATGATGCTGCAATCTAGAAACTTCTTCTCCAGTGTTTACAGAGATTTGTCTTGTAGCTGATTTGAGTTCCTATCAAGTTGACTATTAATAATTACCTTTCCTAATAGGGTTTGTTGAACAGTGAGGCTGAGATTTACACGAAGAATGAAGGCACATATGAACCTCTTGGGGAACAGCAACCACCACATCGTGTGACTCATTCAGAGAAAAAATATATTTTTCATGAGAGAGAAAACAGTGGGTGGATACTGAGTTGACATTGTTCATAAGAACAGCAGGATGGAAAAAATGGATTTCCTGAAACCCAAAGGTTCCGAGTATCACAGACTACTATATAGATACTAATACAGAAGACTTGAGAAAGTTGAAAGCAGTACACTGATCATCATCATGGTAGCAGCTCTGGTTTCTAGATGGGCTCTGAGGGAACAGTGAGCATTATGAACATGTTCTAATTACCTCTTTAGATACTAGGGGAAGCACAGAGGGAAGCCCCAAATCCAAATGGTGATACCAAAATTCAGAATATCGGCAAACAGATCAGGAGTCAAATTGTCATCCATAAAGCACATTTCTTGCAACATACACAAAATCTTAAGTATTTCAAATATTCTCCTTTCTTTTTCTCATTTAAGTGCAGTGCTACAGTTGGGAAGGTTGGAATATCTGAGAGGTACCTGACAGTAGGTCAAGGATCTATCCCTGCTGTATGAGCTAGCTTGTTGGAGCCAATTCCCTATGTTGGGAGGCCTTACTCAGCCTTAATATAGGAAGCAGGGGCTTGGTCCTGCCTCAGCTTCATGTGCCACACTTTGTTAACTACCCATTGGGAGGAGTGGGTGGGGTCACCAGGAGGTAGGCAAGGGGGACAGGAAGATGAGTGGGAGGGAGAACTGTCGTGGGAATGTAAAATGCAATTATAAGAAATAAATTAATTTAAAAATAAATGCAGTCTTAGCTCTGTGTGCAAGCCTGCAAGCCCATGACTGCTGAGAATCCCTTATCACAATAAGTTAACTATCTGAGACCATAAGTTCCTCTAATAAATGATGACTCCATGTGTCAGAGCATCGGGGGATGAAAACAGTGATATATCGTGAAAATATTCAGCCAGAATGGATTTCAATTGGGACAACTGTTGGCACCTAATTTCCAATGCCACAAAAGTGCTTAGCAATGTTTGATCAATCTTCCATAGGTGAAGAAAGAACATATGAATATTTCAGAACTCATAAACTACTAGAACAAGTATTAAGTTCTGAGCAAATACTTGTTCCTATGGCAGGGTAAAAGAATACTGAAAATAGAATTATTAATATTAATAATATTAATAACCATGAAGGGGAAATAGTAGGCAAACAATTATCTAAAAGTCCGACTAAGCTCATCAGCCACATCCTTATTTCGCCGTGGAGCACTATGTATAATGTGAGGATGAAGGACATTGAGTAGTAGGTGACATAGATGCACACTGGGTTCAGGATGGATTCGGTGGCTCTGTCTCCAGGTGAGACTCTGAGGGAATTCTGGGCACTGTGGATACACTGTATGTGCTTCTTGACCCTGTACAGGAAGCTCAGCAAGGAGATACTAGACCAGACTATGATGCACAGATAGAGAACGTCAATGAAACACATCAAGAATACATATAGTAGGGCTGCATTGGTGCCAGAAAAAATGTTAGGCAGGAGCTCCAATTGAATTTCTTAGTGAAATTTATGTTGGTACCAAGGGCAGTCACACTCATAACAATTCTGCTGTTTAGAAGTAGAAGTAGATAATTGTGTGTTGGTTGGTCCTATACTGTTTGAAAACTTGTGTTTCACTAGAATCTTTTAATATTTATTTCCTTTATCTTCTCTCTGAGTCAAATTAATCCATTTAATCATAGGTGCCTGCACCCTGATGGGAGGGTTAAGATAAATAATCCCAGATAGGGCTTAGTTCTCCTTAATCTCAATATTAAGCTTCTCTAGTGAAGGATGACTGAGGCACAAATCTGTGGGTATAACAATATTGTATTGAATCAGCACTATATTCCTTAAATGGAATAATAATAATAAATTTTTATCTAGGGCCAATGGCCATTTTGGTGTCAGTTTCTTGGCTCTAATAATAGTGTCAGATATGGGTTTCAACAATGGAGGAGGCAGTATGAGAGTCAAATACTCATTAGTTATTGCCAACACATCCCTGCCACTTGGTACATATCTTCTAGGCCAGTCTAAATATGTGGTTACATGGTCCATAACATGGACAATTGATGACTGTCCTCTCCTTGTGTAGCAGATATAGTACTTTCAAGTAGTATGAATGTATTTCAATTGGGTTGAAGTATCCAGTGGAGTACAAATTTTATATCTCCCCATTCAATCTTTTCAGTATTCTGGCATCATCTTTCGGTTCTTGGTGGTAAGTAAATGCAAGGACAATACCCTCTGTGTTTGGGGAGCAATAAAAGGAAATGATGTAAGCAATTAACTATTCCAGACTTTTTATTTGTTGTCAAATGATTTCAAGTTTGGGTAATTGTCTGCACTGTGAAGACATGTTTCTTTGTCTGGTCTTGGTACTTCTAGAAAGTTTTCTCTCCATCATATGTGTCCCTACCATCACTTAGAAATAAGTGGCTTAGTATCTATATTTTTTGGTCATGGGCTTAGGCTTCTTATTTGCTAGGGTTGTTATAAATTATCCCATTTTTATTAATCTGTAGATATGACTTACATAGGTAATGTCCCGAGTCCTAACTCCCTGGTGGCTACATGTCATTTCTTTACTTTGTCTTAATTCTCCCTACCTGTTTTTTGGAATTCCCTCATAGATAAATTCTGCCTATCCACTGTCCAAAATAAAAATTGTATTCATCAGTCAATATGCAATGTATATATTTCTGGGTCTTGAACTACCTCAATTCCCATTTTTCTGATTAAATGCCATACTGATTTCCAAAGTGTCTGTACAAGGTTGCACTCCCTGCAGCAAAAGATGAACATTCCCCTTACCTTACACCCTCTCCAGCATAAGTTTCCCTAGCATTTTTGATTTTAGCCATTCTGACAGGTGCAAGATGGTATTTCAGAGTTGTTTTGATTTGCATTTCCCTGATGGCTAAGGATGCTGTGAAATTCTTGAGTGCCTTTTGGACATTTTAGATTCCACTACTGAGAATTCTCTATTTAGTTCTGTACTTGACTTTTTAATAACTATCATTTGGTGTTTTGTTGACTACCTTCTTCCTTTTGTTGTTTAATTTGTAAATCAGCCTTTTGTCAAATGTTGGGTTGTTGGAGATCTTTTCCAATTCTCTGCACTGCTGAGTTATTTGTTGCCTCACTGTGTCCTTTGCCATACAGAAATTTCTCAGTCTCAAGATGTCCCCCAGTTGTTGCTTGTTGATTTCAGTGTGTGTGCTACTGGTGTTACATTAAGGAAATGGTCTTCTCTATCATTCTTTCAATTCCCACCTTCTTTTCTGAGTGGTTAAGTGTAAAGGGATTTATATTAAGTCTTTTGTCCATTTGGACGTGTGTATTCTGCATGTAAATAACTTATGCATGAAATGGAATACAACATAGTTCAGAAACAATGAATAACCAATGGACAATAAACTAAATCTATGTTTTAAGAAAATATGTCACGAAGAATGGTAGACAGAGACTAGACACTGCAACACTATCATTCTTGCCTGTTAAGTCAGTTGTTCTTCAGATTTTAATGACAATTTTTAGAATGTTTGGGCAGTTGAAAAGTCTTTCAACTTGTCCTATATTCCTCAACATAATGTTTTTATCCAAGTATCCGTGGAGGACAGAAGAGTGAGCTTGATTTTCTGGTATATCTGTGATCCACCAAGTGGGAGCTGGGAAATCTTCAGGGTCTTTTGCACAGCAATAGCTAAAATAATTTCTTTAATTATTAATTTCAATTTTTATTTAAATTATAAACAATTCAATGTATCAATCCCATTTCCTTCTCCCTCTGTCAGTGGAACCAGTATTTATCCCTAGTATAGGATTGCACTTTTCCAGCGCACTCCCCATTGAGGGATGCTATCTTAACCTAGATACAAGGTCCTGCCCCAATTGATGTGACAGACCTCAATGATCCCCCATGGAAGGGCTTACCCTACCTGGGGAGTGGATGGAGGTAGAATTGGGTGGAAGTGTTGGAGAATGAGAGGGAGAAGAACTAGGATTTATATGCAAAATAAGATTATTTCCCATTTAAAAAAATTAAAAAACATAGATTTATTTTGGGTCCTGGTTCTCTCTTTCAACCATGTGGGTCTCTGGAATGAATTCTCATTACTGGGCTTGGTAGAAAGCATTTTTACATGCTGAGCCATCTTGCTGGCCCTCATCATTTTCCTTTCTGAGTATTTTTGTTTGATCACTGTAGTTACAACAGCAAGGTGGAATCATATAGCAGTAGAACTGGTTATAACATTTAACCTAGGGCCTTCTTGTGGTTATTAACTATGTCTTAAAGAGTATCCAAGTTCTTTTCAAAAGATAAGTGCTATAATATTATATGAATATGCTGTGGTATTCACACAATTCATTGATGTGGACATATGGGGCGTTTGCAACTTTTAGCTGTATTTTGAATGATGGGAATGTGATACCATTACAGTCACATAACTTTTAACGAAAATGTCCGGCCTGTAAGATGTGCTGCTGTAATGTTGGCACAGTACTTGGGAGAGTGGCCAAACAATGACGGCTCTAATTTGAGGGCCACACCACAAGAGGGTGCCCAATCCAACAAGATTGACTGGATTACCAGGAATTTGAGAGTAGATGGCCCATAGTTTAGGATTAGTACCTAGTCAATATTTCATCAATGAGGCTGCCTCCAGCAGCTTTTTGGAGCCGACAGAAAAAAAATGTGGTACATTTACACATTGGAGTACTACTCAATGAGGGAGGGCAATGGAATCTTGAAATTTGCAGGCAAATGGATGGACATAGAAGAAACCACACTAATGAAGTAACCCTGTCCCAAAAAAGACAAAAATGGATGTACTCACTCATATATGGATTTTAAATCTACAACAAAGAAGTAGCAGCCTACAATCCATACTGCCAGAGAAACTAGGAAACACAGAGTAGCCATACTATACACAAATGACACACTGGTGAAGAAAGAAATCAGAGTAACATCACCCTTAAAATTGCCACAAATAACATAAAATACCATGGGGTAACACTAACAAGAAAAATGAAAGACCTCTACTGTGAGAATTTTGAGTCTCTAAAAAGGAAATTAAAGAAGATACCAGAAAATGGAGATCTCTCATGCTCTTAGATAGGTTCAACATAGTAAAAATGGCAATCTTGCCAAAAACTATCTACAGATTCAATTCAATCCCCATCAAAATACCAACAGAATTCTTCACAGACCTTGAAAGAACAATTCTCAACTTTATATGGAGAAACAAAAGACCCAGGAAAGCCAAAACAACCCTGTAGAATAGAGGAACTTCTGGAGGCATCACCATCCCTGATTTCAAGCTCTATTACAGAGCTATAGTCCTGAAAACAGCTTGTTAATGGTACTAAAATAGACAGGTAGACCAATGGAATAGCACTGAAAATCCTGATATTAACCCACACACCAATGAACACCAGATTTTTGACAAACAATCCAAATTTGTATACAGGAACAAAGAGAACATCTTCAACAAATAGTGCTGGCATAACTGGATGCAGACATGTAGAAGATTATAGATAGACCCAAGCCTTTCACCCTGCATAAAATTTAAGTCAAAATGACTCAAATATCTCAACATAAACCTAGCCACACTGAACCCTTGAATTAATTGGTACAGGAGACTGCTTCCTGAACATAACACCAGTAGCACAGACACTGAGATCAACAATTAATAAATGGGACCTCCTGAAACTGAGAAGCTTCTTTAAGGCAAAGGCACTCTCAGTAAGACAAAATGGAAGCCCACAGTCTGGGAAAAGATATTCACCAACCCCACATCTGACAGAGGGCTGAACTAAAAAATATACAAAGAATTCAGGAAGCTAGTCTCCAAAACACCAAACAATGCAATTATAAAGTGGGGCACAGAACTAAATAGACAGTTCTCAATAGAGGAATTTAAAATGGCTGAAAGACACATAAGAAAGTGTTCAACATCCTCAGCCATCAGGGAAATGCAAATCAAAACAACTCTGAGATACCATCTTACTCCTGTCAGAATGGATAAAATCAAAACACCAATGACAGTTTACGCTGGAGAGGATGTGGAGAAAGGGGAACACATCTCCACTGCTGGTGGGAGTACCAACCTTTACAGCCACTTTGGAAATCAGTATGGCGACTGGTCAACAAAATGGAAATCAGTCTAACAGAAGATCCAGCAATTCCACTCCTAAGCATATACCCAAAAAAGCACATTCATACAACAAGGGCATCTGTTCAACGATGTTCATAGCAGCACTATTTGTAATAGACTGAAACTGAAAGCAACCTTGATGCCCCTTTACTGAAGAATGGATAGAGAAAATATGGTACATTTACACAAGGGAGTACTACTACTGCGTGGAAAAAAAAACAATGTATCTTGAAATTTGCAGGAAAATGGATGGAACTAGAAGACACCATTCTGAGCGAAGTAACCCACTCACAAAAAGACAAACATGATATGTACTCATTCATATGTGGATTTTAGACATAGAGTAAAGGATTAGCAGCCTACATTCCACACTGCCAGTAAAACTAGTAAACAAGGAGGACCCTAAAAGAGAAAAAACATTGTCCTCTGCAGAAGGGGAAATGGCCAGGAACCCTGAGCAATTTTTTATTTGAATTACAAACAAGATTGAATTACATGACAATCACAGTTCCCTTCTCCCTTCTCTCCTCCTCTACCACTTAACCCAACCTATAGAATATCCTTTCTTCTAATCTATACCTGACTCACTTCCCTAAGCAAATTGAGAGCATGGGAAGAGGGGGGAGGGAGCTATGAGAATGAGAAGGTAAGAAGAGGAAGGATGCAGAGCTCATGTGGAAGCAGAAATGTTGAGTCAGGTGATGAATAAAATAAAGGGTATATGATAGATAGGGTTTTAGTTGGGGTGGTGGTAGGGGAGGGAAAAGGGAACTGGGATTGTTATGTAAATTAATCTTGTTTCTAATTCAAATAAAAAATTATTTTAAAAAAAATGAAAGCAGTGTCCTGTTCCAATTTGTTCCAGGGTACCACCTACCTTCTCTTCTAGGACGTTCAGTGTGGCTGAATTTATGTTGAGTTCCTTGATCCATTTGGATATCAGTTTTGTTCATGGCCATATATAAGGATCTCTCTGCAGTCTTCTACATGTACAAATCCAGTTATTGCAACAGCATTTGTTGAAGATGCTTTTTTTCCCATTGTGTATCTTTAGCTTCTTTGTGAAAAATCAGTTTTTCATGGGGGTGTGGATTAATCTCAGGGTTTTCAATTTGATTCCATTGGTCACCCTGTCTATATTTGTGCCAATACCAACCTGTTTTCAGGACTATGGCTCTATAATAGAGCTTGAAGTCAGTGATGGTGATGCCTCTGGAAGTTCCTTATTGTACATGGTTGTTTTGTCTATCCAGGGTTTTTAGTGTTTCCATATAACATTGAGTACTGTTCTTTCAAGGTCTGTGAAGAATTGTGTTGGGATTTTGATGGGACTGTACCTATCAGAATGGTTAAAATAAAAATTCTAATGAAAGCTTATGCTGGAGAGGATGTGAAGTGATGGGAACATTCTTCCATTGCTGGTGGGTGTGCAGAATTGTGCAGCCAATTTAGAAATCAGTTTGGCAGTTAATCATAAAATTTGGAATTGATTTGGAATTCAGTTGTACCTCAAGACCCAACAATGCCACTCTTAGGCATATACCCAAAGATGCACATTCATACCACAAAGACATCGGTTCAACTATGTTAATTCCAGCATTAACTGTAATTGCCAGAAACTTGAAGCAATGTGTAGTATCCTCAATTGAAAAACAAATAAAGAAAATGTGACACATATCATAGTTGACTACTGCTCAGTGGTTAAAAAAACATCTTGAAATTCACTGGCAAATGGATGAAAGCAGAAAATACCTTCCTGCCTCAAATAACTTAGGCCCAGGATGATGTGGTAGTCTTTGGGGGCCCACCTGGAGGGCCCTACTCTGCCTGGGGAGTGGAGGGTGGACGAGGTATGGGGTAGGTGGGGGAGGGCAGGGATAGGGAGAAGGGATTGACATGTGAAGTAAGCTTGTTCCTAATTTGAGCTAATAAAAAATTAATAAAATAAAAAGCATATCTAAAGTCATAAATCTTTGACAAGAACATATGTGTGGTTCCTAATGCCCAGGAGTAGGAAAATCTGTTTTTGTTTGCTTAATCCAGGGTATAGCAATCAGTTCAAAAGTCTTTTCTTCCAAATTACTTGGCCAGGCCATATTTTCCTCTATTTTTTATGTATTTTCTGGTCATGTGCTGATAGAGAATAAAATGGGATGAGGAAGACATGACATTGGGTTAATGTAATAAAGTGATGGTACACAAGGTTGTAAAAGAAAGAAAAACAAATAGATCCAGATATATTGTAAAACAGTTCAAAAATACAGAAAACCACTAGACAACATAATCCATTTATAACTGACATACGTCAGAAAAGTCAGACCTTTATAGGAAAACAAAATAAAACCACACATAAATTTAGTATTAAAAAACACTAAATTTTACCTAACCACTATTCTGATGAAATGAAGAAAAACTCCATAAAATTTTCTGTGTGCTGGATAACAGTGTAAAATTCTAAAAGAAATACTTGGCCTTCACTTCTAGTAAGGAGCAGGGCTAATCCCACTGTAGATGTTATTTTGTTATTGTTTTGTATTCCACACATGAACCATTGTTTCCATTCACCCTACCTGGTTCCATTCCTTCTGCTTCCTCTATATTCACCTTCCAGGGTTCTTTGTTTTGTTCAAGACAGGTGACTAGTTCAGGTTTGGATTCAGAAAGGCCGATGAATTACAAGAGATGTGTAATAAATTTGTTTCCATAATGTGGAAAAGTGTTGGGTTGTAACACAGGATTGTAATCAGGGAATGTAAAGGAATATAAGTAGAGATTCATAATTGAAGTCTTAGTACATAATTGACAGGTATTAAAAACTTTTAAGAAATTAATTTCAATTTTGTATACCTTCAACTTTCCTTCCATTAAACAATTACAAGTATATATTGTTGGATTCAAACTGTATTCACACTTTATTGCTCCTGAATGACTGCAAAAATTACCATAAAGGATCATATTATATATTAGGCTAAATTAAAAGATCATTTAAAATTATATAAGAAAAAATAGTAAATATTTCACTCACCAATATCAAGGAATAAATGAGAGCTGGGATTTATTCATAGAAAACAATTCAAAATTATAAGTTGTTATACATTCCTATGGCTAAGCAGTATTCAGAAAATGATTTATTCTCACCTACAGAAACCAGGTTGCTGTAATTGTCCAACATGACACCTATATACAAATTCCTCTGAGAAGTATTCAAGCACTCCCATTCTTCCTTAGAGAATTTGATGGCTGCATCATTAAATGTCAAAAGACTCTGAAATGAAAATTGTTTCTCTTTATGATGATAGATTGAGGCCTAAATTTCCCCAAAAGGAAAGACTATTTAACTAGGAAACTTGCTGTTTTATCAGTAATTAATCTGCAATTTTCAAATCTATATGTTATGAGGGAGGATGTGGTGACCTTTTAACAGAGATCTAAGTACCGAACACCTAAAATCCTCAGGAAATTTGGGCCTTTTCTCATTGATAAATAACATCTGAAGTTGTCCTCAGTAGGAATTGAGTATCAATATTAATCTCTCATGTCAGAAATTTTGTAAATCCTTCAGAGTATGCATCAATGTAGATATGCCATACTGGAAAATAAGAGGCAGGGAATGGTGGAAAGTGAGATACAGAATAGATTGAGAGTGATAATAAAGAATCACTATGGAAAATACAATAAAACCTGAAAACAGATTTCTTACAATAAGGAGCTATAGTAAATGTTGATCTGTGCAAACCAATTATTTCTCTGTGTACTATAAACCTGTCACAACCTTGGGCAAACATTTACCTGAGAACAAGCCATCTTTCAATCTCCTTCTTTATGGATCTTTTCAAGGAATTTATCTTCAAGTTTTACCTTCCTGATACTATTCTGTGTGTAAGGTGAAAGCACCTTCATTAGATGCTACCACACACAGAGACTGGAAAGCATCTTAAAAAATAACCTCATTTTGTGACTTGTTCCACAACACAGATGCAAAGACCATGAACATTTACAGTGTGACCAATTCTTAGTTTTTCCTTTCCTGCATTTGTAGGATCTATTATTCCAGCAGATAGCAGTTATCTACCACCTGGTTTTCTGACTTCAGCAACCTGTTTTATATTTTGCACAGGCATTTCAAATTGAGTCTGATGACCAATTAAACAAAACTGACACATGTATTTGAAATATTGCATGGAGTCTCAAGGGTAGCCACAGGTGAAAGTATTTCTCACATTTGTAAGTAATATATTTCTTACTGGCATGGCAGAGTGGGAAATTGATGCTTCACTAATTTCTCCAAAAATCATTCCCTTTCATTTCCATATTCCAATATTAAATTCCATTATTTCCCAGATTTGCAGCTATACAAATGGTTAGATTGTCTCTCAAGTTCATTTTGTGCAATTAAAAAGCCTCTTTTTGATTCACTGTCAAAGAATATCTCTACTCAAACCTAAACATGTCATTCCTGTGCCCAATTTAAAACTTGTGCTTTAATAAAGACACTCTAATTCCAACCAACTAGGTTTATCATGTTGAAAATTTGATTATTTGCAAAATCAACCTAAATATAAGCACTCCATTCCAGACAGTTGTCAACTTCCATAGCATTTGATAAGACACACCTGACCCGAGGAGGTGGGAGTTCAAGGACTCCACAATGACAAATGGGGAACTTGCCTGAGACTAAACTAGGCCTTCTGTGGATGGATGTCATTTGGGGTTCTCAGTCAGTCTATTGCAGCTGGCAGGGGAACCAGTACCTATCCGTAGTGCCTGAACTGAACTTAGAAATTCACTCCCTATGTCACGATACTCTCTCAGCCTAGATACAGGGGGGAGAGCTTCTGGTCCTACTCCAAATGGTGAAACAGAATTTGATGATTCCCCATGGGAGGCCTCACACTCTCTAGGAGTGAATAGGAGGTGGGAAGGGAAGATGATGGAGTGAGTGGGAGGACACAAGACAAGTGGCAGAGGGAACTCAGATTGGTATGTAAAGTAAGATGGCTTTTAGCTTAAATTTAGAATTTAATAAAAAGAACACTGGGCTGCTACAAAATTGTGGCAACAACAAAAACACAGATAAAATCTAATGAGGAAAGAAAAAATAAAAAAGGAAAAAGTAAACGGACACCAACCACCTTGGTTAGGAGTGGATATTTAACAAAGTTTTCTCAAAGTACAATAAATAGACAAGGAATAAGGAAGGAATGAGTATATGAAAGAATAAATGTGTGGAGAAATAAGAAAAGATTCCATTTTCAGTTGGGAATGTATCAAAAATTATGTGGATGTATTAATGGCCAAAAGGTGAGATAATGTTTCTCACTTAGTTCATGAGCTCCTGGATAGACCAGGCTTTGCAAGATATTCATATGACACAGGTGGATTCTCCCATTCTTTCTCTCATTTTACTTCTGCCTCTCTCATTTTCTCGTTTTATTATTCTATTTATTGTTATAAAGTTGATTTCCCAAGAACAGAGAAGTGCGAAACTACTTAAAATTTGAAACCTAACCTCTACAGCACAACTACTGAGTCTCTCAAACTGGGTGATTTGTCTTGTTAACAGTTCATGTTGTTTCTTCACATTGTAGAGATGTACATTTTAATGCAGACTACATTTCACAGAAAACAGCAAGCATTTGGGAAGCTCTGCATTCAGATGGACTCTTGATGTTTGATGACATGGTGTGGATTATAGTTAATGTTTCTCTGTTGAGGTTATCTGATTATGACCATGAACTTGACATTTTGTCTCTATAGAAAACTTATTTTAGATTAGTATGTTGGTGCACTCCTTTAATCCATGCAGTTGGGAGGTGGAGGCAAGCAGATTTCTGGTAGTTCCAGGCCAGTCTGTTCTACAGAGTGAGTGTCAGCCCTGAAGGGATAACACAATGAGACACTGTCTCAAAAAGCCAAATGAAAGATATGCACTATAGTTCCTATGATTTTATTGTTTTTTTAGAGCTTGTTTGAATAACTGAAATGGTATTGTTTCTTTTGCTACTTTTGTCCCTTTGTGTTATTTTCCTTCATTGGGGATCATTGCTTCTATGAGCCTCTGAATATCTGACATAGCAATAACACTTTTAAAAATGTATTTTTAACATGGAAAGTTTTATTTTTCCATCAAGTCCATTTCATACTTTTGCTGGCTTATTGAGTTATTTGTATATTTTGGAAATCAGCCCTCTGTCAGATGTGGGGTAGGTGAATGTCATTTCCCAGTTTGTGGGTTGCTGTTTTGTCTTGCTGACTGTGTTCTTTTCCTTACAGAAGCTTCTCATTTTCTGTAGGTCCCATTTATCCATATCTTGTTTTGGCTATCCAGGGTATTTTGTTGTTCATATAAAGTTGAGATTTGTTCTTTCAAGGCCTGTGAAGAATTGTGCAGGGAATTTGATGGAGATTGAGTTGAATCTGTAGATTGCTTTGGACAAAATTGCTATTCTTGTTATGTTGCTCCTACCTATCCAAGAACATGGGAGACAGGTTTTCTCTGTGACGCTTTGGATCCTGTCCTTTCACTCACTATATATTTTATATTGACCCAGAACTCACAGAGATCCACCAACCTCTGCCTCCTAAGTTCTGTGGTTAAAGCATGCACCACCACACACAATTTCTTTTCTTTTTCTTTAATGATTACCTTTGTCACTGTGGTAAAAATGGATAATATCTTGGATTTAAATTGCATATCTCACTGTGTAGTAAACGTGGTTGGTTCTGCATCCATAAGTTTGAAAATCAACAATTCAAATATGGATAAATATCTTTCTCTGTAATTTGTCTTTCAGTTTTTGCCCTTCTTAAATCACTGGAAAGTATATTTTGGTAATAATTTATGCATAGAACGATTTTAATTTATGTAGCTGTTTAAAAAATGTATCCATTTATCAGAATAAAAGGATCGCTTTTCTAATAACAATAATCTACTCCTTTGGGGATATATGCATGTGACTGGTTTCCCTCATGAGAACTACTTTCTGAAGTGAGCAGATTTCAAATTTGAAAATAGATTAGCATTTGAAATTCAGTTCAGTATAGTACTAAGGAACATATTATACCAGAACAGTTGCTATTCTATGTTGTAGCCTTCTTCAGTTAGGTTGGGTGGTTTCAAAAAATGGCTTGCAAAGGGATTGGCACTAATAGCAGATATGGCTTTTTTGGAATAGGGATAGCCTTGTTAGAGGAAGTGTGTCATGGTAGAGGTGGGTTTGTTTTTTTCTTAAATGTTCAATCCATGAAAAGTGTCTCACTTCACTTCCTGTTGCCATCTCAAATTGTATGCCAGCCAATTAAATGTCTTTCTTTATAAGATTTGAAGTAGTCAAGGTGTCAACTCATAGCAATAGAATCACAAGACAGAATTTGGTACCAGCAACTGGGATATTATTTTAGCAGACATGACAATGGTTTTTTTTTGGAGGAATATGGATTTTTGATATTTTGTTTAAGGGAAGCAGTAGAATGTTTTACATGTTGCTAAATTAGCCATAAGCAATGGAAATCTCAAAACACCCTCATGAACACTGTTTTTTTTTATTGTCTACTGTTCACCCATATAAAGATTTACACTGTAAAGGAGCCCATAGAATAATGTAAATATTAAGTGTACATTTTGAGAAGAAAAGTACACCAACAATTAGAATGGATATAACTCCTGGGTACAAGGAGATTAATCACGTTGAGTACAGTATATAGTAATCTCAGGGCAACATCGCAAGGAATGGTTTTTAACTTTAGAAATCATATTAAACAGAGGCTTACAATTTGGCATGGTGGTGCATGCTTTTAATATCAGCACTCCTGAATCAAAGGCATGTGGAACTCTCAGTCTGATGTCAATCAAATGGAGAGTATAAATTCCATTACACCCAAGCTTATGCATTGAAGGAAATCTTGGAAAATAAAATCTGGTGAGGATGTAATTGAATAAGACGGCCATGTTTCAGTTTCAGGAAGCATGTTATTTGGCAACCTGGTTCAGACTTTACAGTCAATGATAGAAGAAAGGCATTATGGAACCTTCTTCCATGACTATGGAAAGATAAAAGGCCAGTAAAATGTGCTTGTTGTCACTGGATGGACTGTTATTCACAGGCACCATGAATAGAGAGAGACCCTGTGGCTGCCATGGGCATCTGAAACATCAAAACTTCAAAGGCTACATTCAGAACACAAATCCTCAATTAAGCAAAAACCAGAACAATAAACCTCCACATCTACTACTGGAAGGCCACACCTTCTCATCAAAAGAGTATATCATTTGGGAACCAAGTGTTCAAAAACATTACTGTGGTGATATATTTTTATCATTTATTAAAGCTTGGCCAGGGATTTAGAAAGCAGTCAAGAACAGATAACAGAAACAAGGTACATGCCTTTTATGCCAGCAACCACAATCTACGTGGTAGTGGTACACACATTTAACTTTGGACTCAGATGCATCTCAGTGCTTCCAAGGCCATCCAGGTCACCACAATAGTAAATCAGTCTAAAAGGTAATTATAAGTCACAGCTTTAATCCCTATATTAGGGAAGTATGTAATACAGAAGTAAGGTCTATGAGAAGCATCCATTGTCCAGAGGTTAGATGATACTGGCCAGATGCTCTGCTTTTCTTATACTCAGCATGAAACTTGAATCCCAAAATCAGTCTCTGTGTCATTTTTTTTATTAACACACATTAGCCTAAGGGTACTACAGTCCTCGAAACAAAATGTATACTAAATGAAATTAAACAATTTTACAAGAAAATGACTTTTTTTATTAATCGATAACCATACAATGCAAATATGTACAACTACATAGACAAAAACACATATGGGAACATACATACACTGTAATTTAAAGCAGTAGAATAGTTGCTATATTCTAGTCATTGAAATGTCTGTTCTTTGGGTCGTTTTCATCTGTATTTAGGGCAACAATAGTTGATTGTTCTTAGATAAAAAATTTCTTTCTATTGGAGGCAAACATGCATAGCAATTACATAGATGATATGACGTTATAAAATTAAGAACTGAAATCATGCAAAGCAGAGTGTTTCCTCAGGTTTTTGTTTGTCCAGTGTCAGAATGTTCTTCAGTCTGGTTCAACTTGTGTTTCTACGACAATCTAGAATTTACTAATTTAACACTGTGTGGAGAATCTTTACCAAACACTATTTGTACCTTGCATTTCTGCAACATCATATCCATGGCAGAAATTAATAATATCTGCATATCTTCAAACCTAGAAAAACAATAGAAACATAGATAATGTGAAATGTTCCATATTAAATTGAATTTTGAATTATTACTATGTAATTCTTTAAAAGAATCAAGATAGCCAGAAGTTGGCAGTGTATGCCTTTAATCCCAGCACTTGGGAGAGATAGGCAGGTGAGTTAGAGGCCAGCCTGATCAACAGAGCAAGTGCCAGGAGAGGCTCCAAGGCTACACAGAGAGATCTTATCTCCAATTCCAAAAAAAGAATCAATAAAGGATACATTTGTAATTTAATGCAATATCACAGAATATGTTCACATGGTATATTTTTGAAAAAATGAACTAATTGAGAAATGTCTGGAAAAGAATGCCTATATTTAGGTGGATTTTTCAAACAATCAAACTTGCAACAAGAAAAACTTAGGTGGTTGGAATTGGAGTGTTTTCATTAACGACCAAAAGTATTAAATTGGGCACAGGAATGACATGTTTAGGTTTGACTAGACATAGCTTTTGACAGTGAATCAAAAAGATGCTTTTTCACTATACAAAATAAACTTGAGAGACAATCTAATCATTTGTTTACCTGCAAATCTGGGAAATAATGGAATTTTTATATTGGAATATGGAAACGAAAGGGAATGATTATTGGAGATATTAGTGAAGCATCAGTTCCCCACTGTGCCATAGCTTTAAGAAATGTATTAATTACATAATGTGAGAAATGGTTTCACCTGTGGCTACCCCTAGAATTCCATTCACTATTTGAAATACATGTGTCAGTTTTGATTCATTTGATCATCAGAGTCAATTGGAAATGCCTTGTGTAAAGTATAAAGCAGGGTGCTGAAGTCCCAAAACCAGGTGGTAGATAAGCACTGTCTGCTGGAATAATAGATCCTACAAATGCAGCAGAGGAAAACCTAAGAGTTGGTCACTCTGTAAAAGTTCATGGTTTTTGCATGTCTGTTGTGGAACAAGTCACAAACTGAGGATATTTTTTAAGCTGCTTTCCAGTCTCTGAGTGTGGTAGCATGGAATGAAGTTGCTTTTATCTACACACAGAATAGTATCAGGAAGGTAAAACTTGAAGATAAATTCCTTGAAAATATCCATAAAGAAGGGGATTGAAGATGGATTGTTCTCAGGTAAACGTATGCACAAGAATGTGACAGGTCTACAGTGCACAGAGAAATAATGTATTTGCACAGATCAACATTCACTGTAGTTTCTCATTGTAAGAAATGTGCTTTCAGGTTTTATTGTATTTTCAACAGAGATTCTTTATTATCACTCTCATTTTTATGCTGTGTCTCACTTTCCACCCTTCCCTGCCTCTTGTTTCCCATTATGGCATATCTATATCCATGCATGCTTTGAAGGATTTATAAAATTTCTGATATAAGAGATTAATATCGATACTCTATTCCTACTGAGGACAACTTCAGATGATATTTGTCACTGAGAAAAGGCACAAATTTGATGAGGATTTTAGATGTTGGGTACTTAGATCTCTTTTAAAAAGTCACAACATCCTCCCTCATAAGTTACAGATTTGAAAATTTAGGATTATTTACTAATGGTACAGCAAGCTCTTTAGTTAAATAATCTTTCCTGTGGGGGAAATTAATCTCTCAGACCATCATTACTGGGAGAAACAATTTTCATTTCAGAGTCTGTTGACATTCAAGGATGTGGCCATCAAATTCTCTAAGGAGGAATGGGAATGCTTGAATACTTCTCAGAGGGATTTGTACAGATTTGTCATGTTGGAGAACTACAGCAGCCTGGTTTCTGTAGGTGAGAATAAATCAATTTCTGATTACTGCTTAACCATAGGAATGTCTAACTTCCTGTATTATAATTTTAAATTGATTTCTATGAATAAATACCATGTCCCAATTATTCCTTGATATTGGTGAGTAAAATATTTACTATTTTTCTTATATTATTTTAAATGATCTTTTAATTTAGCCTAACATATAATTCACTCCCCTATGGTAATTTTACAGTCATTCAGGAGCAATAAAGTGTGAATACAATTTGAATCCAACAGTTAAATACTTGAAATTGTTTAATGGAAGGAAAGTTGAAGGTATAGAAAATTAAAATTATTTTTTTAAAGTTTTAAACACCTGTCAAGTATGTACTAATAGGACTTCACTTAAGAGTCTTTCTTTACATTACTTTATGATCACTGTGTATAAGCCTGTGTTGTAAACCAAATATTTTCTACATTATGTAAAGAAATTTTCACATGTCTCTTACAATTCATAGGACTTTCTGGATCAAAACCAGAGTTAGTCACCTGTCTTGAACAAAACAAAGAACCCTGGATGGTGAATAAAGAGGAATCAGAAGTCCTGGAAGAAGGTAAGTTGAAAGGGAACAATGGTTCATGTGTGGAATACAGAACAATGAATGAACAACAACTGCGGTTTGATTAGCCCTGTTTCTTACTTGAAGTGATGCACAAGTATCATTACATATACCAGAGATTTTGTTTGTTGGCACATGATTTTAACTTTGGATGTTGTCTATGCTGTAGAGGCAGATGTTCCCTCATCTGTTCTTTATCCTTCTAGACTGTTTTCTCTCTACCAACCATGTCCTTACAGTCACTTATGAAAGAAAGATTCTGAGTCTTAATATGTACTTATAATTTTTTGTCCAAGAGCTTAGTCTTTTTATATGCTAGGGTTCTTGTAAATTAACCCATACATTAATCGGTAGCTTTGGATTACATAGGTAATGACCTGGAGTCCTGCTTCTTTGCAGCTACATGGCATCTCTTAACTCTGTCTTCCTTCTCCCTAACTCTTTGTTCATAAACTCTTCCTAGCAAAATTCTGCCTATATATTGTCCAAAAGTCTTTATTCATAAAACAATAATATATATAAATATATGCATATATATGTGTATATATATATTCACAACATGCTAATTGACATCCTCCATGATCCCCACTTTTCTGTCTAATTAAAAAGAAATTTTTAACTTTACCATAATAATATTGTTATCAAGTAAGATTTATAATTATAATATGTAGCACATTTACAGTTGACAAAATCTAAAGTTAACAGTTTATCATCTATCCTGTCTTTGTGTATCTAAAATTTTATGTATAATTTATCTTTTATTATATCTAAGGGAAAATCTTAACTTTAAGTCTTCAACTCAACTCAACAACTCAACTCCATCAAAGAACCCAGACGGATATAATATGATATAAGTAAACAGAGAGTGGGTTGTAACTTTTAAATCATTAGAATTGGCAGAGACATCTTGCTGCCTGGACAGTCACACAAAGTTCCTCTGTAATGTTGGGGCTTCCATCTTCAGCCTACATGTATAGAGTATTTGTCGACATTTCAGTGAGGAAGGAAATTTGAAGATCTTTTTTTGTCTTATACTGGCAAAGGACATCAGTTGCTTTTTTTTTTTTTTTGTACCTTTTTAAGCACCACATTTAATTATCTTAAATTACTCTTCAATCTCTGACTTTTACCCTTTTCTTTTCTTTTTTCTATTTGCGGTTTTTCCAGATAGGGTTACTCTGTGGCTTTGTAGGCTATCCTGGACTAGCTCTTGTAGACCAGGCTGGTCTCGAACTCAAAGAGATCCACCTAT